>NC_037285.2:10171584-10474615 GCF_000002775.5 Populus trichocarpa | reverse complement strand
GACAAACCCACAAGACATTTTGTGGGAAATCGGACTTATTTTTTGTTTGTATGTTACGACCACTCTGTTTTGACATCAACAAACAAGATTCAGAGATAAAGGCAGCTCAGGTATTTTTTTTACTTGTAAATTTAGAGAAATTGCTAGATAATTAAGAGTAGCACTCGATCCCTCTCTTGTATAAAAAGTTATTAATAAATCCTACTTCCATAAAAGAGAGAATAACACAACTTCAAAGAACTGAATAATTTTGCTTTAATTAATTTATCCCAAACAAGGAAAAGAAGATTCAACTCGGTAGAAGTATCAGGAATTTAACAATAATATTTTATTGCAATTTTGACATTTAATGGGTCAAGAGGGATCGATATATGGATGCTAAAATTAAACACTGGACAGTGGCATGATGCTATTAATTATTTCATGAAACCATTGTTGTCTACATCATAACAGTCATAGCAATATCGAGGATATACATCTCAATAGATTATACCAATTAGAAGGGATGTTCCCTAATGTCCAAACAATTGGAGTTTTCTTGATGAACAGGCGCGGCAGTACCTGCTGCTGCTGCCATGCGACAGCGACAAAATCGTCGAATGGTCCTCTGTTCTTGTAATCGATAATTTTTTTCCTGCACATACATATATAGTTGCCACTCATGATAATTTCCTTCTTTTTTTTTGCTCAGTGGATGCCGATTGAAGAGTATATGGCCCAACCTTACATACAAAAACATGAGTCATTCAAATATGTTGCTGAAATATGCTCAGGTCAGTCAAAGAGTAGCTGCAGCGGATTTTGCCCGGTGCCTGCACTGTCAACCTCGGGCAAAAAGTCCTACACGTACTTCAACAAACTTCAGCTTCAGAACAAGAAAAACGAGCTAGGGGGTTGAGAGGTTCAGTCATGTTGCGCCGGCGAAGCCTTTCAGGATGCACGCAAAAACTCCACAAGCTTTCTCTTGTTCTTTACGTTTTTATTTTATTATTTCCCTAATTTCTTAAGCATTACATAAACGCCAATATCTCAGTGGCAATGTACGTAGATGTCGGCAGCTACCAAAGTATTGGTTCAGATGTAAGAAGATCATATATGCTCGTTTAGCTTGAGGTCTTGCTATTAACTTCTCCACGAGAAGGAAATATGGATTTAATATATGTGATTTGTAAACCTATTTTCTTTAAAGATAATAATAATAATAATAACAATAAGCATGTTAATAAATCAATTTTTTAATTCAAAACACTTCAAAATAAATAAATTATAATAAAAAAATATAAAATTGGCCTCATATTTTCTATATGTTTTACATGTAATCTTTTTTCTTTTAATTTTTTCTTTTCATTATAATTTAAAATTTTATCTCATAAAACTAAATCATAAAAAAATTAAATAAGAAAAAAGTATGGCGGTAAAAGTAAAACGAAAAAACAGGGAGCAGCTTATAGAAACAGGGAAGCTGTTAGTTTTTAACCCAAATCTTAGTTATAAAATACTCATGTGACATCATATCAGTTATTTCGGTTTGGTTTGGTTTTAAATAAAAAAACCAACCAAATTGTTTTTTTTTTTTTAATATATTCAAAGCCAAACTGAACCGGATACTGGTTTAAATCAACAGATTTTGGTTTGGTCCGGTTCGGTTTTTTAGGAGTAAAACCGGCAAAACCTAGGCTTCTCCCTCTCCAGTCTCCACTACCCCCACCAAACCTCCATAACCACACCTTCCACTCCAGTAGTCACCAACGCCCTGAACGACGCTGTCAAGACCTTATCCGAAAATGAAACGACAACTCATAAGAAGAAACAACCTTTTTTGCAATAAATAAAACCATTAAAACTAATTCAACTAAGAAAATAAAAAAAGCATCCTTCAACACTACCCAGATAAAAAAAAAAAATTAAAAATCTAAATTTGCCAAGAAAAGATAAAAAATAAACAGCATTTTAAGGAAATCCCATTTTTCTACTCATACAAAAGAGGGGGGGAAGAGGAATCAGTGGGCACCTTGTTTAATACACAAATATACTTAGCCATTGCTGTCTTTCCAGAGAACCCACCAAAGGTAAAGCAAGAAAAAGCAAAATAAAAACAGACACACACTCTCTGTCTCTCGAATTTTGCTAGTACTTGTACAATAATAGATAAACCCCATCTAGCAGAATCAATCACAAAGTTTCTCAGCATGGATGCATTCATTACCAAAAACAGTAAGCAGGGACCGTAAGCTCGTTTGCAACAGAAGAAAGAAGAAAAGATTGGTGTTGATGGAGATGTGATCGCCATTGATCGAATTCTTCAGTAATTACTGGATTTCTTGAGACAAATGAGAGTCAGAGGGAACAACCGAACAAGGGAGGCAGGGGGCGGTTGCTGTTGGGGTTAGAAGAAAATTTTGGAAAAATATTTAACTATTGCTAGGCTCTTAACTAATAGTTATCGTTTACATGACACGAAACGTAAATTATAAATTTATATATAAAATCATCAAAAAAAAATAAAAAAAATAATAAATAATAATATAACATGGTTAAAATAAAAGTGAAATAAACAATACAAATATCCAAACACATTAAAATATATAATTCAAATAAAAATTTATACATGGTTTAAATAACTTAAAAATACAAAAAAAAAAAATAAGATTGAACCACAGTTATTAAACCCGGCCCGGCGGGTTGACCCGGGACCCGGTCGACCCGGTAGCTGGACTGGTCCGGACAAAGTTAAAAACCAGCTTGCGCAAAAAACCGATCAAACCCGGTCGACCTGGTGGGTTGACCCGTGACCCGGGCGAGACCCCACACACACACACACACACACACACACACACACACACACACACACACACACACACACACACACATTAACTTTCCTTTGCGCCTCTGGCAGTAAAACGAAAGTTGAACAACTAATTAATTAGTCTCTGTCCTAATTTCTTGAGAAGAGCAGCCCGCCCCTAATTTCCTTCTCTGTTATCTTTAGCAAAACAAATAATTGGTTGAGATTTCATTGGATAAATTGGAATTTATTTCTACAGGTGCTCTGTTTTCCTTACGTTGCTTACTTTTTTATGTTTTTTTCTTTGTTGAGATTTCTTATTGCTAACAATTGCTGCAATATTTTGAATGATTCCCTCTTTTTTCCATGCTTTTTAAGCTCTTCTTCGGATTGGAACAAATAATTGAAAAAAGTATTCATTTGACAACCATCCTTTAGTCACCCATGAAGAGAAACATCTGATATGATTTGCAAACATGAACTTTGTTGTTGTCGGTTTCATTCTCCATTAACATATTCACATTGAGCACTGACTGTGAAGGCATTTCCTCCATGTTGCCCGTATTATTAGTTTTTTCTTCTTCTTATGTTTTATGATTTATTGTGATTTTTAAGGAATCTTTTGGATTTGTTGGAAGCTAATACCATTCTATTTTTGTTCTACTGCTTAAATTTTAGTTACACAAGTATTTTATTCTCGTTCGGCTGCTTATGGTAAAAATGGGTAGGAAAAGGTAAGCAATTCATCACTGGGTTTTGCGGTTTAGGGATGATGTAGCTGTTTGATTTCTTTAATCTTTATATTTAAGGAAAGGGGTTGACCCGGGTTAACCCGGGTTGACCCACAAAACCCGTGACCCGGTCATTTTTCCGGGTCAACTACCGGGTTGGGTTTTATAACTATGTGATTGAACAACTATATTTTATTGATAGAGTTTTAAAACTTTTTCTAGATGATATGTTTAGAAATACACTACAGGCAACTAGTGAGATAATACAACATTCTAAGATATATCACCAACTTAAAAAAAAATTAGTATGTATAAATAACCTTGCGCTGCAAGAATAATTCAAAGTTAATTTTTAATTATTTTATTAAAATCCTAATTTTTAATTTATGTATTTTTTTTATTTTTATGAAACATACGCTTTTTTTTTATATATAATAACATGATTTTTGGACTACAAACACCTAAATTTCATCTTGTAATAACATAAAAATCTATTGGAAACCATAGTAACCTCCTTCTCAACCTTAAAATAGCCTTTAATAAGTCTAAAAAAAATCAAATAAAAAAACTTAATAATCCTGATATAAAAAGGAAATAGTACATTCATTGAACTCCCTATAAAAGATGAATCTATTAACAAAACAAATAGGCATTTTTTGTGCTGAAGAGTGGTTGGCCAAAATGAACCCTTTTCTTCTATCTCCCTTCTCCAGTGACTTATTCTCTCTTCTTTCAGCATTTGGTGATTGATACACGAGAGAAATGAATTTGAGGACGAAAAGTAATTAAATCCTATAATTATTTTAACATGAGTTGTTTTAGAAATATTGCTGGTTCCATCGCTGCTCGAAAATCTTGTAATGAATTCCTGTAGAACGATGATTACTTCCAAGGTACAAAAGAGAGGAAATGTTGGACTTCCAGAAAAAATTACTTTCCCTTTGGTCGCAAGGTAAGCCTTTATTCTGCAGGCATCTACTTAGCTCGTGATTTTCATGGCAACACTTCCTGTTTAATTTGGAATAAAATCCTTTGTACACATATAATAAGTAAACTGCAGTCGAACAATATTCACTGAGTCCGTAAGTGTATGAATTTGTTTTCATTGTTGAAGCCATTTTTATTATTTAATGTTTTATTTTAGATTTGAAGTTTAATTTCATATTTTATTTATTTATTTTTTAATTTAATTTAAGATTTTGAGTTTTCTACCATGTAAAGATTGATTTCCGAACCATTTAAAGTGGTGTAATATTTTTAAAGAGACAGATTGATTAGTAGATCTTTTCTACGTTCTACTTTTGCAAGTGTTTATGTTAAGCCTCGTGGCTTGTCAAAATTCTCCCGGATTTCCGGCAAGAAAATGAACGGAGATGATGAGTGGACGTTGAATTATCCACTGTTCATGTATGAATTTTTTTTTATATATGTTAGGGATGATTTAATAACCTTATTTAAAATTATTTAAGATTTTTATATGATGTATAAATAAATATATAATTAGAATTTGGAATTAACCTATTTTTTTTTGGATTTATATTAGTTTTTAGTCTCTTTCTTAGTCGGGGGTTAGAACTAGAGTTGAATTTACATATTATATTAGTATGTATTGTCATATAACTTTTATTATTATATAAAAAAATAAATATTTTGTAGAAACATTTTTAAGGTAAGACAGCATATTAATTTAGTGTTTATCAATAAATTATTGTTAAAACATGTGATGGTTTTTAAAATTTAAAGATATTCTTATGGGACAAAATATTTTGACATAAAATTTTTGTTTTGTATATAGTTATGGATATATGATTCTATAAGTTTTTAATGAAAGAAAGAAATTACATGATTTTCATAGGATTGCTTAACAATTTTGTTAATCAAATGATTACCCTACAAGTTGAAAACATTTTTGAGATTTGCCCATGATTTGATCTTGTGGGCTAAAATCTAGTATGTATATATCACAGTTTGGACGAGCCAGTGTGAGCCCGTATACCTTATACACGAACAACACCCCCATCTCTAATACAATCAATATATGATGGTCACTAGAGACTTACATGATCGTTAATTTCAGGGCCTGTAGGATTAGTTGAGGTACACGCAAGCTAGCCCGGACACTTACGATAAACTAAAAAAATATTTTACTTGCCATGGCTAATCTAGAAAAGAGCTTTTTTATATATATATAATTATGAGTGTTTCCATCCGTTTATATATATTTTGATTAATTTTTTAAAATTTTTAAATTAATACTTATATAAATCTTAAATAATTCTGAAATTTATCATTCTCAAACCAGATCCTGACTATCTCACCCTCATATTAGAGATAACATATTTTATTGCATTGGTGGTGTTCGATTATTTTGCCAGCTGCTTCGGATAGAAGATTTCTGCATCCAAGTGGCAAGTTGGGCCATTAAAAATCATAAAGAAGCTCAATAAACGACAGATGAAAAGTCAAATGGTAATAAAACGCACAGAAAGTCATACCAATAGGCTCTTAAATCCGACCCCCTCAAATGTGCTATAAAACAAGACTTCTCATTTATTATCCCTGCATCAAAAGATGGCACCGTCTTCCTCTCTGGTATCATTCAAGGTGAGACATAGGGATCCTGAACTGGTTGTGCCGGCAAAACCAGTCCCATATGAGCAAAAGCAGCTGTCAGATGTAGATGACCAAGAAGCCCTGCGTTATCAAATTCCATTCATCATGTTCTATGACAGTAATAGCAATCCTTGTATGGAAGGAGAAGACCAGGTGAAAATCATTCGAGCTGCCCTAGCAGAAGCACTAGTGTATTACTATCCACTTGCTGGCAGGCTTAAAGAAGGGCCTGATGGCAAGCTTCTTGTGGATTGCACAGGTGAAGGTGTCTTGTTTCTTGAGGCTGATGCTGACACCACGCTTGAACTACTCGAGGACACTATTCAACCACCGTGCCCATATCTTGATCAGCTTCTTTATAATGTTCCTGGCTCTACAGGAATCGTAGGATGCCCTTTGTTGCTGATCCAGGTTAGTGTATACTTGCCACTGATCTTGAAACATGCCTACCTTTTTCAGTTTTTTACAGTAAATAGCTTTAGCGAGCTTCTCTGAAATCTGGTATCTAGTAGAATGGTAGTTGGCTTTTAACATTCCAAGTGGGGTTTGAATTGATCTTGGTCCAAAGTCCTGTGGCGGCAACTGTGGCAAAAAGATGAAGAAATCCCCACAGAGTGTTCAATAAATTATTTCTGGCAGCTAATACCGCCTTCCTAATTGAATAAGATGCATAAAAGAGAACCACGTAGACGTTCTGCCACCCACAACCATCAGGTTTCGTTGCAGAATATTTAATGCGTTTCAAAAAGACCTTGGGAAAAACAAACTCCCTCTTAGATTAATGACTGCATATTCTAATAACTTTCCCTTCTTCAAATTTGACACGTTTGATACAGCTGTAGCCTGTAGGTGAGGCTCGGCTTTATAGGCTGGGACCTAATCTTAAAAAATACCCCAAATGTCAGATCCCTACGACTTCCACAAACACTTGTCAACAGCTATAATCTCAATTAGGTGCATTTTTGGCATCTCGTTCAATTCGAATTTTCAAGGTGATTTTTAAAGTGTTATAAAATTAATTATTGCCACCAAAATATTTGATCGGCTTTTAAGTTGTATTTTATTAATATATAAATTACCAATATATTTACCCATGCAAACTTGTTATTGAAAAGTTTTTCATTAGGAATTTTAATTTTATAGATAATTCAGTCAATAAAATAATTTATCTATAAAAACATCGATAAAACATTCACATAAAAATATATTTAATAACCATATTTTTGTCAGCCGGTCCAGATATATATTACTGATGGACTAACCATAAAAAATTAATCGTGTAATTTTCATTTTCCCATCAAAACGAGAGTAGAATAATGAAATTAATTACAAATAACAAGAAAATAATACTTAAAACATGTATTCTAAGTTAAATAAACAACAAAAAAACCAATGAATCTAAGAAAAAACCTTCTAACCATCAAGATCAAGTCTTAAGTAGTGGGTGGAGAGAGGGGGACAGAGAACCATTGCCATTTAAATGGAGAGAGATCGCTGATTATGATGAGATAACGTCAACCACTAATTCTAAATTCAATGTTGCATCAAAATGTGAAGTAAACAATATCTCAAATTAACAACAAGTAATCTAATTATATATTATTTTTTTAATTCAAATTTATTCAATTTAAATTAATATCATCTAACTATTATCAATTCCATAAAAAAATAATTTTCCTCAAGTCTCTTAAAATTTTCAACTTAACAATAAAATTAATAAAATATCATTAACATTCATTAAATAGCCCATCATTTATTTCAGGATAACACATTTAAGTTACAAAATCAAACTTAATTTCTTCAAATTGCAAATAAATTCAATTTTTTACAAAATTCAAAAAAACACTTACATATAAATCATATTTTAATACAACAAAGTTCGTTAGGAAAAGGCTGTAAAACACTTAAATATACAAGCAAACTACACAAAAATATCAATAAATTAACCTAAAATATAAATGAGTAGGTTTACTTGGTGTAGAGAATATTTAGAAAAGATTAAACCAAGACATTGATGTTAACACTATTGAGTGTTGTGTTGGTTGAATTTGTGAGAATGAGGCTTAGATATGTGGTGTAATAGGTGAAAGGGTTGTTGCTTTTTGTAGTGAAAGAAAAAGAGCAATAAAAAGAAAAAAAAGAGAGGATGAGACTACATTTGGTTATAATACTTTTAATTTACCAACTGAATTTTCAACAAATATCGGTGATGAAATATTTTCATTGGTAATTTTATTAGTAAATAATGATGTGTTATATTACTGACGGACTTGCCGATGAAATATTTATTGATTTTTTTAATTATTTTTATTTTGTCAGCAATTTAATAGGCAATTATCAACAAAACATATTTCATCACTAATTGCGTTGGTAATGTCTAACATATAGTTGTTTTTTCACTATTGTCATCAGACATTACTGAAGGAATATTATGCGTTGGTAATTCCATTGCTATTTGATAATTTTATGATAGTGTTTAAATTGCTTTTTCCTTAAAAAAAGCATTAAAATAATACTTTTTAAATTTTTTTTTATGGTTTTGATTTGATAATTTAAAAAAATATATGAAAAAAATTATTTTAATATATTTTAAGAATATTTAAGAATGAGGTAGCTTTTACTTTTAAGTGCTTTTCAAGTGTTTCAAATCATCATGAAATGATGACATTCTGTTTTTTTTCCAGCATTTTTTACCTATTCCCAATTCATCTTTGATGATATACAGGTGACGCGATTGATGTGTGGGGGATTTGTCTTTGCAATACGTTGGAGCCACATCATTGCTGATGCAGTCGGTATGTCCAAGTTCTTGAACACAATTGCAGAGATGGTACCAGGTGCTACTAAACCATCCTTTCTCCCTGTGTGGCAAAGAGAACTATTAAATGCAAGAGACCCTCCACGGGCGACTTATGAACATCACGAATTCGATGAGGTCAATGACACCGATTTTGGCACTATGAATGATGATACAATTATTGTTCACAAGTCTTTCTTTTTCGGCCCCAGAGAGATGAGTTCGATTCGGAAACATCTTCCACCACACCTTCGTGCGAGTTCTTCGTTTCTAGTATTAACTGCTTGTTTATGGAAATGCAGAACGATCGCAACGCAACTTGATCCTAATGAGATCGTTCGCGTATCGTACATGGTCACTGCCAGTGGCAAGGAAGGCTTAAAACTGCCTGCTGGTTACTATGGGAATGCATTCACCTTCCCGGTCGCCCTTTCAGAGGCTGGATTGCTATGTAAAAATCCACTAGAGTATGGACTAGAGTTAGTGAAGGAGATAAAGAACAGATTGAGTGAAGAGTACACAAGGTCTGCTATAGACCTTTTGGTAATTAAGGGAAAGAAACAATATAGGACAGTCAGAGATTTTGTAATTGCTGATACAACGCGTGTGCCGTTTGGAGAGATTGATTTAGGCTGGGGAAAGCCAGTATATGGTGGTCCTGCAGGAGCCATTAAAGATGTTAGTTTCTTTGCTAAGTTTAAGAATGGTAAAGGAGAGGATGGGATTGTAGTACAAGTTTCATTGCCATGGCAAATCATGGAAAGGTTTCAAAAGGAGTTAGCAAAGATGGCAGGGAACTCTTCGAATGATCAGTGCTGCAGAAATGCCACAGAAGTCGCACGTTCCAAGCTCTAGAGCGATTCAAGCTCTAGATGGTCGGAGTTGCATGCAAAACTGATATTTAAGCAGGAGCTAAAAATAGGATTTACCCGCAATCATGCATTAGATTATTGAAAAATTCTTGAAGAACTATATTTAAGTGTGGTTAAGCGCATTTGTTTCTTCCGTTGGTGGTCCTTGTTGAATCTCTTTACTGTCAAATCTTAGCAGGCAATAAAATATCAGTACATAATAGTTGTTCGACAAACAATCTTTGAAACAAATTAACCTCTTCTTTCTTGATTTAAAAGCACTAACACCCCCTTGAACAAAACGAGGGAAAGAAAATGAAGCCCATTACAAGTTTTGTCCTGTTTTCTTTAACCCTCAGCCTCACCCTCTCTCTCCTTGCATCTGTTGCCAATGCGGACACCAATCTAATCGACAAAGTATGCGCACGCACCCATAACAAGAATAGTTGTGTTGCAGTTTTTGAATCTAACCCCGATAGCAAACAAGCCGATTTGAAACAACTAGGCATAATCGCATTAACCCTTGCATCTTCAAAAGCAACAGAGACATCGCAGTACATCAAGACTCTGCTTCTTAACAAGACTTTGGACCCTGTCATTGATCAGGCCCTCTCCGACTGCTCAGACCAATACTTGGATGCCATCCAGCAACTCGGTGACGCATCGTCTGATTTGTTAGAGGACGGTACTAAAGACGTTCGTACTTCGGTGAAAGCAGCAATTGCTGCTGCACAATCATGTGAGAACGGGTTCGTGGAAAGTTCTGGCCGTGAAATTTTGCTGTCGAGAAACGCAATCTTCCGCCAATTATGCAACAATGTCTTGGTCATCAACAAACTCTTGGAAGAAAAGTGATTATCACCATCTTATGTAATGTTTAAGATTGTATGTGCTAAAGTGAGCTTGGATATGTTTACTTGCCAAAATCCATCCAGTATTCCTGAAATCAGTCATCCTGTAAATTTTCTTTTCCATTAGAGTTTCCCTGGGAATCCAAAGAAACTTTTTCATGATCTCCTTTTTTTCTTCTTGTTTGTATTTATCTCTCTATTTTTAAACTTTGAACACCATTAATATTGAGAAAACAACCATTGTTTATCCATGATTTACGTAGAGTTCTAAACAGTTACGACCGAATAAATTTCAATGATACCAGGAAAAAAAATCCACAACTAAACAGCTATCTAAGATTGTGAGAAATAGAACAATCAAGTTCCCCTCCATTTTTAATAGTATCCAGTTTTCTCAAGTTTTATCATAGATTTGTGACACCATATCTTAAAAAAATACAGGACTCACATAATGCCACGTTAGTTTTTCTTTCTATCTCTTTGGTCATCTGATTCCCCTTCTCTTAAAACTTCTCCTCAAGAGTCGACATTGCCATGAATTCCATTTTTTACTTTCTGAACTTTCAAATATTATAGAACCTTCACCAATTACATAAACGATACAAGCAGAACCGGTTTTACTGTTTCGCGTTCTAGCCTCCCTCAAATGTTTTTTTTTTATTATTTTGATAATTGAATTTTATTTCTTTTCAATCACTTATTTTCAAATTATATTAGTATAATTTTATTAATTGAGATTTGTTTTTGCTTCACATGCTCTCATATATGCCAAAGATGCGGAAATATTTCAGTATTAAATTAAAAATCAATTTTGTGGAATAAAATTTTAAATTGTTGTTAAAAGATATTAAAAAAATAAAGACCAGGAAAAAAAAGAGCCCAACGTTGAATGGCACAAAAAACTTCATTTTAATCCTTAAAATTTTAGTTTAAGCATTTAATTGGATCTTGAGATTTATAAATATTACGTTTTTATCATAAATTTTATTTTTTTTACTTTTTAGTTTGTAAATATTGAGAGAGGTAAGGGAGTCACTAATAAATGAAAAAAGAGAGAAAAAAAGTCAATCAGGCACATTCTAACTAAAAAATATACCGATATTAGGATCAATAAATAAGTTTGTCTTTGTAGAGATGAGTTTCATATAGGTGGTTTGAATTATTTATCTTACTAGAAAAGGTAAACTGGGATCGAGTTTTTTTTTTTAATTTACTTTTGATTGAAGGATGTTTTGGATTGAAATGAGTTCAATAGTCCCTTAACATGTTTTGTAGTGTTTTTAGGTTAAAAACAAGTTACAAATATGTTTTTAGGGTTATAAAACTCGAAACCCAACTTTTTAGCCATTGAAGATAATCAACACCAAAAGATGATAAATTGTCTATCAAGTCGAATGACAAGTTGTTTGATCCATGAAAAATTAGGTTAAGAAAAAGCTACGCATGGGGGCCTAGGCGCAACCTGTCCATCCAAACCCGGGTGTGTTTGATTTATCTTTAAATAGTCCTTAGCTATTTTTCTCTTTTAAAAAAATTAAAATAAAATTATCTTTGAGTAAATTTATTAAAATGATATTTAAATAATTATCTAATTATATAATAGTTTCCAAGAGAATTAGAGTTTTTTATGGCAATATTAACAATTAATTTACAATTAAGGGTTTTAAACTAGAACTAGTATAAATAGTTTTTTAGTTTATATCTCAATAGAATATTTGAAAATAAATATCCAATAATAAAATTTTAAATTATAATTTATGTACAATTATATGTTATAATTATATGTACAATTATATGTTATAATTATATGTTGTTTGTACGTTCTATCTTTTTGTGTTGTTTCTATATGCTTTAGGATACTAATATTGGATAGATTCTATATTAATCCTATAAATATTATTTATTATGAATTTTTTTATATAAAGATTAGAGTTTGGATCTAGAATATAAATAGAGTTATTAACTTCTTTTTTTTAATGAACTTTAATATTTTAATAATTTTAATAAAGAGATTATTCTTGTTATTTCTTGTTAAAGATTAGTTATCTACTACATTTAGGATTTTTGTCAAATACTTTTCGTTAAACCCTTTCCTGATTTTCCTTCCAATCATAATTGCTGTGTTGAGGTTGAGTAAGAATGGGATGGCGGAGATAAATAAATATAAAAAAGGGCAAAATAATTAATATTAGCCAAACAAGTAGTATAAGGCCTGCATCACTGTTCTTCCAAGTCTTTTCCAAGTTCCTTGATTCCCACTCCAATGAGCAACCATCTTGATCCATAAGCCTTTTCCAGGAGCCCCTCCGTTTTCTCCCCTACACACCAATCCATGGACATTCTGGAAGGAAGACTTGTTGAAATTTCTTAATTTCCTGTATAGATGTTCAGAGTTGATCTTCTAATTATTAAGGTGATGATTTTCTATATAATTAGCTTTTAAATTAAATCAGTTAGTATTGTATGTATATATAGTGTTTCTTCCTCGTTCTCTAAACAACAAAATTACAGAGTATGAGCTTAGTTTCTGAAACTCGAGATTTTCCCTTTGAATCAGAGCACTCAACCTCTTGATATATCTTTCCTGTTAAAATGCTTGAATTTTCCTGTTGAAAACCGAAATTAGACGCAATCTATCTGTGAAACACGCCAAGCAGGAAGCCCCAGCAACCCGGGCGACAATAAAGCAAGTTGTCAAAGTCGACTGTGCACGCTGTCAAGCAACCTGCATCATTAATTACAGAGCACTAGCAAAGAAGAAATTGCTAAAGAATCGTGCGCTTGAGTTGGCAGAAGCTGCAGCAGAGCATAATTGAATAAAATATTATTGAATCTTGTTATATATATATATATATATATATATATATATATATATATATATAGCAGAGTTGAGTTTTACGGAAAGAAAATGAGTGAAAAAAAATGTTGAATCATGTTGTATAAAATTGGTTCATGTTATTATTTAAATTTAGGAATCATTTTTATTAAATCAGATTTCTATGTTTGGTCCAACATCATTACCAAACAATTCATAAATATAAATGAAAATACTGACGAAAACACTTATATCGGTAAATTACAATGAAATCTACTAATGAAATATTTCTTCGCTATGTCCCTCGATGTACACTGACGGTAATTTTTCATTGGTATATACCAAGAGAATTACAATGAAAAAATAATGAATAGAAAAAAATGATGTCATTGTTACAAATAGTATTACCGATAAAATAAACTTATCACTAATATCCATCAGTAAATCCCTTGGTGATATTTAAGTTATGACCTGACAAGTAATCCCCCTCTTTTCTTTCCCCATTTCTTCTTTTTCTTTCATTTTCTCTGCAAATATCAACAAAACCTCTTATTTTATCACAAATCAAACTCTTATTACCACAAATTCAGTCACCTCAATACACGGTCTGTTAGCATCTTTGTTCTAGTTCAATTTGTTTTTAGGATTCCTCACATCAAGTAAGCAAAAATACCCTTTTTTTAACTCATTTTTAAAATGTTATTTTTTTTTGCATTTTGATATAGTATATGTAGTTTGTTTGTGTGTTTACTTGTTTTATAACTTTTCCCGTAAAAATTTATTGTATGAATATATAATTTGTACATGTTAGGGTTTGTTTGAGATTTTAAGAAATTGTATTTGTTTGTAATTTGATGAAATTGATTTCAATTTTGTGACTTAAGTGTTTTATAATGAAATAAATAATGGCTTATTTAATAGGTACATTTTATATTTTATCAATTTTATTGTTAAGTTGAAGGTTTCGGTAAATATAAAGGAATTTGAATTTTTATAGAAAATTGATAATGATTTAAGGGTGCTATTAAAATTGATTGAACAAGTTTGAGTTAAATCAATGATAGCTAATTTATTTAATTCACATAAAAAAAAAGGAATCGATATTATCATCCTCCAACTTGACAAATGTCTATTATATTAGATTTTTTTCATGAAGACATCATGTATTTTTTTTCTTTGGTCTAACCTTCAGGTAGAGTATTAGAAGAAAATTTTGACTCTAGATTATAATTTTCTAGATATAAATTTGAATTCTAAAAGTGATGATTCACAAGCTAGAGCAGAAAATTAAAAAGTTAAATTGGATTTGAATAATATAAAATTGGATCAAAGTGATGATGATCACCTAAAAGCTGAAGATATATGACTCTAACAAATGCTTCTTTAAAAAATGTTTTGTTTGAGTTAGAATCTCTCGTAACTAATATACCAAACCAATCAATTATTGAGGATGTTTCCTTACTTAGTATCGAGTCATTCAGAAAATTACCACATCGTCACACATGTATTATAAACCTATATGTGAACCCAAACTTTCTATTAAAGTAAAAATCTCATGAATTTTTATATATCTAATCATCATTTATCTAAATCAAATGTGTCATTTGTAAATCAATTATCTATTGTATATATTTCTAAAAGTATACGAGAAGTCTTAGCTAACTCAAGATGGAAAACAACTATGAATAAAGAGATAAAATCCTTGCAAAAAAAATAATGGAATATGAGAACTCGTTAATCCTTCACAAGGAAACAAACTCGTTGGATGTCAATGAATTTATATGGTAAAGTACAAGCTAGTGGCACTATTGAATGCTTTAAATCAATATTGGTGGTGAAAGGTTACAATCAAATCTACATGATCGATTGTACAAACACTCGCACATATAGCTGAAGTCAACACAGTTCTTATTATTATTAGTTGCAAACTTAGATTGGTTATTATAATAATTCAATGTGAAAAACATCTTTATGCATTGTGAATTGTCCAAAAAAGTCCTTATGAATCTCCCACTAAGGTGTATGATACTTATAAGGCATAATTAGAAGGTATGTATGTTAAAGAAATCATTGTATAGATTAAAACAATATATGAGAGCATGATTTGGAATATTCATAAAATATATGATAGCTTTTGGTATCGTTAGAGAAATTTAGATCACATATTATTTCTAAAAAATATCATGGTAAAATTACTACACTTATTGAAGTTGTAGTTGATATGATAGTTATGGGAAATGATCTTAAAGATAGAAATGGCTTACAAGATTACTTGGTCAAGGATTTTAGAATGAAAGATTTATGTCATTTGAAATATTTTCTTGGAAACTAAGTGTTTTGATCTCATTAAATAATCATTTTGTCTCAAAAAATAAATATGTTTTGGATCTTTTACAAAAGATTGGTATGTCAACATGTAAAGTAGTTGATACACTAATTGAAAAAAGTTTAAAGTTATATGTTGAGTCCAATCATATATTGGCTGATAAAGAAAGATACTAAAGGTTTGTAATGATATTGATGTACTTATTTTATATGAGACTAAATTTAGCTTACATATTGAGTATTGTTAGTCAAATTATGTGTAATTTAGGCGTATGAATGCAGTTATATGCATTTTATGATAATTGAAAGTTGCACTTGGAAAGAAAATTTTGTTCACTAAAAATACAAATTATCAAGGCACAAATACATATATTCACCACCTAGCATTATGACTGCACATTATGGGTAGTAATTTCTTATATACAGGCATGGATCTTTATAGAAGTCTAGATAGAATCTTACGCTAGACAAACTACTGCTGAATATCTTTTGGTTTAGTTGTTTTGTGTATGAGTTTTTCCACTACTTATGTAAAGACTATTTTTTAACCCGATTACCATTGTTTTAATCATAATGCGGTTTCATTTATAAAATCTTGATTATTATATAAAAAATAAAGCATGGATTAATATACCAATGCTGACTAGGCTTGAGCGGTAGATAATAGGTAGTCTATTTCTAATTACTTTATTTGTGTAGGTGATAATCTTATTGAATGGAAAAGCAAGAAACAAGATGTCATTGCTCACTCAAGTGCAAAGCTAAATTCAAATATAAGGCTTTTTGACCGTGTGAAGCATTATGGTTAAAAATTCTATTGCAAGATTTGCAGTATCCGTTGAGGCAACCGATTTGACTATATTATAACAATAAAACAATATGTGATATTGCTTATAACTTAATTCAACATGATCATATGAAACATGATAGATGGATTTTCATTAACAAAAAGCTAAATAAAAAAAAAGTATAAATCTGAGACTTAATTGACCGATATTCTTATCGAATTTTAAATCGGGTGTTTTTTAAGATTTTAATTAAACAAGTTCCGGTATATGTACATTTAGGCACCAACTCGAGAGGAGTGTTGAGATTTTTTAATTTCATGTATAGCGATTTAGAGTTAATTTTCTAATTGTTAGGTTATTGATTGAAAGTATAACTAGTTTCTTAATTTTACTTAGTTAATATTGCATGTATATTGTTACTTTCAGTATTTAGACCTCCGTACTTAGCTATTAATAGCTAAAGTCTTCTAGGATTTAATGTATTTCAACTTACACAGGAGTATGATTGCATTAAGCGAGTGATGTGGAATGAGATAGACACGGATGATAAAGGTACGAGCCAGCCATTTTTATTTTTATTTTTATTTTTTTCTCACTTTCAATGGAAGCGATTCTCCTCGTTTCACATGGGCTTAACCACCAACTTGAATGTGGCGTGTCTTTTCCCGCGCTTTTCCTAGTTTAACGGGTAACTTTCTCCTTACACCAAAGTGTACACAAACACCAAAAGTACGACTAATTTCTCCTTGATTGGAGTCTTTTAGTACTGCAAATATCCCTTCAAATTAACGAAGATTATCGTAGTAGCATAGGTGCACAATTCTTGAATTCAATGGCTAGCTATATAGCAGCAAAACTTGAAGGGAAATAGTCAAAAAATAATAATATATAGACGCCGAAATTTCTATGCTTCTGACTTTGGGTATCTATTTATGACGTCTCTCTTGGTAGCCAAATTGCACCTCTCTCATTAGTTTTTTCTTTACTTCGTTGGTCTAAATTTCAAAGCTTGTCTTGTGCTGCATGCATGAAAATGGCCCCACCTTCCTCTCAGGTAAGCTTTACGGTGAAACGGCAAGAGCCTCGGCTGATTCTGCCTGCGAAACCAACACCAAGTGAAGTAAAACAACTCTCTGATTTAGATGATCAGGAAGGCCTTCGTTTCCATATGCCTTTTATAGCATTCTTTCGTAATACTAATAAGAAAGGTGGGAATGGGACCTACCCTGACCCTGTGAAGGTCATTAGAGATGCACTAGCTCATGCACTGGTGTGTTACTATCCATTAGCTGGTAGGCTCAAGGAAGGGGACAGCAGGAAGCTTATGGTGGATTGTACAGGGGAATTAGGGGTCTTGTTTATTGAAGCTGATGCAGACATCACCCTTGAACATCTTGGAGATGCAATTCAGCCACCTTGTCCTTACCTTGAACATTTTCTTTATGATATTCCAGGTTCATCAGGTATCATCGGGTGCCCTTTGATGCTGATTCAGGTCAGTACGTACATATAATTAGCATTTTTTTATTATTTTTTTCAAAGCATTTCTCTAAATGGGAATGCAACTAGAGTAGCTAGTAAAAGTACCGCATTTAAATTAAGATTTCAAGTTCAAATCCCAAACTTGCTTCTTTTAATCTAAGTCTTAGATTTGGAGATCGTTTAAGTATATATCATCTGATTTATTAAACAATTTAGTGATACAAAAAAATGGGGAGGATCCTTGGAAGGTTTATTGGGTTTTGTACTACATAAAAGAACAACGTTATCAACGTAAAGACAAATTAATCAGCTCATCAGATGGTCAGATAATTATCATTAACATTGAAAAAACAATTATCTTTGTTGTTCTAGGTGACCAGACTGACCTGTGGTGGATTCATCGTTGCAGCACGAGTGAATCACACCATGACTGATGCACTTGGGATATTCTATTTCTTGAACACAATTGGAGAAATAGCAAGAGGTGCCAATGAACCATCTTATCGCCCTGTATGGAAACGAGAGATCTTAAATGCACGAGACCCTCCTCGAGTAACATGCGTCCACCATGAGTATGACACCACTGTTGGCACCGAGGCAACCATGGACACCCACGCCGACTTGATCGATAAATCCTTCTTCTTTGGCTTCCAAGAGATCGATTGCATTAGAAAACACCTTCCATCTCACCTTCAATCAAGTTCCACGTTTGAGGTACTCATAGCTTGTATATGGAAATGTCGCACAATTGCAATTGAGCACAATCCTAACGAGATGCTTCGTGTATCATACATGGTCGGCGCGGGCGGTAAGCGAGGCATAAAACTGCCTCCTGGATACTATGGTAATGCATATGCCATGCCGTCTGCAATTTCCAAAGCTGAACTAGTGTGTAAGAACCCATTAGGTTATGCACTTGAGCTGGTCAGAAAGATTAAGACCCAAATGTCAGAAGAGTATATGCGGTCAGTAGCGGACTACATGGTAATCAAGGGACGACCTCATTATTCAACAGCTGGGCACTTCATAGTCGCAGATTCATCGCGTGTTCCATTTAGAGAAATTGATTTTGGGTGGGGAAAACCTGTGTACGCTGGTGTAGCTAAAGCAGCTCCAAACACGAGTTTCTGTGTGCGGTTCAAAAAGAGCACAGGAGAGGATGGGATTCTGATACAAATGTCTTTGCCATTGCAAGCCATGGATAAGTTTCAAAAGGAGTTAGCAAAATTTACTGGGGAACGGCCTATGCATGTTTCAGGTGACAAGAAGCATACAATCTTCAAATCCATGCTCTGAGGTGATTGCAAGTGACAGAATGTTTATTAAGAAATAAAACGTGATATCCAGACTGCAATCTAGATGGAGATAGAAACGTATTTTTGTAAACATAAATTTCAAATCCAAAAACTGATGATAGCAGAAGTTTATGATAAGAATTTACTTAATAAATCTCACATGATAATAATTTATCCATCATATGAGTGTGCAATGTCAAGAGTGTTGTGCATTTCTAAACTTGTCAATGCTGCTACGTACCAGGATAGAGCACATACCACACGGCTGCCGCCCAAGAACAACTGCATGGAAAAAACTGCCCAGTATTCTATGCCTGGATTGACGACCAGGGAGACACCAATACTTTAAATTATGATGTCCATTTGAGGACCATAGGATTTGGTCGAGCTCATAATTTGCATTTTTTCCAAATCGATTGTCGCCTAGAGAATCGTTTTAAATCAATGTTAAATTGGAATGTAAAGTTTCAGTCAGGGTGCTCATATGGTACCCAACAGCTTCTCCATCTTTGAGAATCACAGTACTGTGGAAATCCACATCGGCAAGGACCTCATAGTACCTGCAGGGTTCAAGCTAATCAGTCCAAACATTTACTGATTACAAAGAGATCATGGTAAGTAAGTATTTTGGTGTTTTTTTATAATTAAATAATGATATTCTTTCTGGAGATAAACAAGTTGAAATGAATAACATCAATCACAAATGGAATGGATCCGATAATTAAATTTTCATGAGAGAGACCTCTTAGAAAAGTCGTTAAGGATAAATATAATTACAATTAGAAATTGCGTTGTTCTCTTAAGTTAATTTTCTTTCTTGTTATCGAAATAAAATAAGAAAATATAGAAAAAATTAAAGTTCCTTCTTTGAAGCAAGTTTCAAATCTAATTTAGCACTACTATTTGTTAAAAAAAATTCTCTAATTGCATTACCAGTTAATCATTTTTTGAATAATAATAATAATAAATCCTAGAAAAGTCAGAAGAACCATTAAATATGTTAAAAATACAAAAAGATTTATCAATTTAGGTAGAACTAAATTGTTATGATCATCCGTATAATATATGATGCAGTCTTTTCATACCAATTCACATTAGCCAAACCAATATTTGATTGATTTCCTTCATATACTAAATGATTTTAATACATCAGGCAGAACCAAGCATCTCTCATACTATCTCAGTGAACATTACAGCAAGCAACACCATTTACAATAGCCTGCATTTAAATACCACAGCTTCTTTCTTTTTATGGAGAATTTGTAGGGGACAGACTTCTACAAGCATCTCCACCAATGCACCATACTCGACTTCGACTTGGTGTTGCAATTGCCGAGCTTGTTCTGGCTTCGCTGTATGAGAGTTCCTGATCAGAAATATGACTGGCATTGGATTCGCGATACTTTCCATCCACGTTATTCATCTCATCGATGATGAGTGAGTGTCGGACATGTAGCACATGAACTGGAGTCTCCACATACCCTGATGAATTTATTCCTGGAAAGCAACATGTGGCCGCAGGAGAACTGGGATTGGTCAATGAATCTTCTTGCATAACGTCTGCTATCCTAGACAGAATGCTGAATGCCACGTTTCCAAGAACCCGTGAATATGCTTCCAAGATTGCATGTCCCACGTCCTACAGAAATAGCAACCACAATCATACACTTTTTTTCCAGCCAAAAAGTGATTTTTCCAATCAAAAGGTCTAAAATGGAGCTCACCTTGCCATATTGGACTTTTGTAGAATCAAGAAATGTTTGAGGAAGGTTTGGATATCTGCTCTTTAGCAGCTGTAGAAGGGATTCCGCACTGTCCAACAGTGACTCCATCTTGTCAAACTCTGACACTGGGTCCTTAACAAAGGACCATGATGTTCGAACTGGAGATCTACCACTGACTTGTGCAGTAACCCTCTCTTTCCATGCAAATATGGCAGCTTCTAACTTGTTAACAGCCTCAAGAGCACTGTGTTCTGATTTTAAATCAAGAGAATTGAGCATTTCCTCAGCTGTGTTTGAATCTGCAGTCAACACCTTGTACAGTTCCTCACCAAGGTTTGCCTTTCCAGACTGTAAGAAGGACAACAGAAGTTATAGCAAATGCCACTAGGATGGCAGCATTCAAAAACTAAATCTGCAACTCTGTCATTTTCCATTGTATTGTCAAATTCATCACTCACAGTGGAAAACCTGAACTATCCCTGAACAAGGTATGTGTCAAAGGTTGACTAGCTCAAAACAGAATTCCCACGTGAACATGTTCATGTTTCCTTTTACTTCATGTTTCTAAGCCATTCATAGCATGATCAAAAAACCAAAAATAACAAGCCTGGATAAGTAGATTTAGTGACAAAACTGACAGTAGCAGGTTTTCTTCTGCTAAAATGAGCTGAAATTAAATTCGGATAGGATCTGTTTTCATTTTCCACCAACTGAAGGTTTCTTCAAGCTTAAATTTCACTTATTATGAAATAGATAGACCAATCTTACCTTTGGTAGTGCATCCTTGATAATAGTCGGCACAGGCATTTCAAGCAAAACAGTTTCATTGACAGATTTGGCAGCCTTGAATACTTGATACACCACCTTACTCTGATTGAGTAATTTCTTTCTTCCTGAGTCAGAAAGCCCAGTTGTTGGTACTTGTGGCAATGGGAGCCACCACCTCTTGCTCTGCTTTGCACTCTTGGTTCTTCCTTCTGCCCGGCTGCCTACTTCTGAGTACCAAAACTCAGTATTCACCATTGCATCTAGTGTGTCCTGTCAGAAATTGAAAATTCAATGCAACTAGCATGAATATTAACTCTGCAAATGAATCTCAATTTTAGGAATTAAGAGATCACCTACAATAAGCATAGAGTCCAACTTCTGAAGTGCTGGAAGATTCACATGGATGTCTGCACGGGCTTTTGGTGTCATTATCTGCTTCAATATCAAGGGATAATTATATACCTCACCAGATAATAATAAACATTATTTTATTCTTCAAAGTTCCAAAATGACAAAGAATACCTCTAGCATCCGACCATTGGCACAATTTTGCTTAGCAGGAACTAACTCAACCATGTAGTTTGTAGGAGAAAGCAACCAGTCCATTTCTCTTTGCCATTTGGTCTTTCTTTCTTCAGGCAATGGCTCCAATTTCCATAGCTCCCCGAAAACTGTGGCTACAACACATTTAAAGCATTTAAAGAGTTAATTAATGAAAAAATAAATGATGCACAGAACATGATCCAAGAATTAGGAAAGTTCGACAAAAGTGAAAGCCTGATTAAGTGAAACCAAAAATCATTAAGTTAATTTTGGTGCTAGAACTTAAGACTGTATCCATTCACTTTATGTTTACATAAAACAGCATTATTGCATCTTTCTTTCTTTTTTTCACTGATTTGAGGACTTCAATGAATAAAATCCCCATTTTAATCTGCAATTTTTCCATATATATCTCCTTAATGCAAACATAACTCCTTATTTCCCAATAAAGTACATTAGTCAATCACAATTGTAACACATAGAGAGATGGCATGCTTAAACATTAACAGGTCATAGGGAAACAGGATCATGTGAAAAAAAAAATTCATAAAATGATAAGGATTACAGAGAGCAACCAAAGCATAACTAGCTCATGGTTGAACAAAAGGAGATTCATTATACCTGCAAGATTTGTTATAGCATTAGATAATGCCAATGCTGTGCTGAGGCCACTTTGCCCTCCTGTGATATCTTCACCTAGTAACAGTTTTGCAAATTTTTCTTTCATTGTCTCCACATCTGAATATTGAATGGAGTAACACGGTTTCTCTTTATCATAAAAATGTTGAGGGCTTCGAGCAAGCTCCCAATCATTCAAACCATGTTCATCCTTCTTCATTGTCAACCATTTAGATGAAAATGATCCAAAAGCATCTTTGCTGGAAGAACAGCTTGAACAACCATCATCATCGAAGGAGTCACTTACGCAACCCTCTCCTCTACTTGTCCCGCTTTCGTTTTCATAAGACTGGTTGTTTATAATGCAACTCTCAAGGCCATTATATGTCATTATCCCTGAAATCCATTTTACAATATAGTTTTTCCATTAAAATGCATGGATCAATAAGAAAAGCATAGAACTGAAGTGAAGCATAAAAGATCGACACTTTTGGTGGGTTGCACAAGCTTGTTGGTTTTGGACACGTTAATAATGCACCCAACAACAAATAATTCAAATAAGGTAAACTCTTGTTGAAATATGAATTCCTTCGTACAAAGGATAACATTATTGTAAGAGTTTTTTACTACTTTACAGAAATAAACAAATTGCACAGGCCTCATCATGGGATTTTTTATACATCCAAACATGTAATCAACATAGATAATGCCCAGAATTTTTAGCACGAGTAAATTCCATTTACAAGATTAATATTAAGATCCAAAAACTGGATCATTTCTTCAAGGCGTAGTAGAATCCAAATAAGGCTTCAATAAATCATGGTGACACATTTATATATCAGGCTTTAACCAAAGTCAAGTCTCTTATCAGAAGTCACACATGAAATTCTGATACTGCTACTAGTTCTGCCAAGCTATTCCATTTTTATTTTGGCATAATTCAAAGGGCTTAACTACTAACCACATTTTGTGACTGTTAACTGCACTCGATACCAAACAAGTGGCTATGCTAAAAATCAAGTGGTATGCTAAAATAATGAATCATATATCTCTTTCTCAACCACTAAGATCTAGTAGCAATAAACCTTGAATTCTAGGCATACGAGTGTGGCAGGTAAGTTGTCAAATTTGTCTGTTTCTGACAATATAGGTTTCAGCACACGCAGATCCAAGTGCTTTTTATATTGATTATCATCCCTAATTTTTAGTCTTCCCTTAGATACAAGTCAAGGGTTCAGCCTCCACCAGCCAGGTGTCAGAACTTTGTCGGTATGACTAAGAAATGTATCAGCTACATGATTTGGTGGCCGTACTTGATGCTTGATAATGTTTACCTTTTCATCAATGAACCACAAGTGAATTATAATATGGTAATGCATGTGCTTTGAGCATTATAAAGACTGCTATTTTGTTCATCAATAACAATTGTCATCATAAACATGTGAACATATGGATGATACATTAAGAAAAGAAGCAGGCAAGAAGAGTGTACCTCTTGTGCATGCCATTCTGAAAAAAGAAAAGAAAGAAAAAATACGTTGAACTTTTGGCTTGATCTCATATTGTAACAAGTTTTAGCTTAAAACGATTTTGTAAGAATGGTGATTGGAAATAAATTGGAAATGAGGAAATCATTTCTCAAATTAGGTTTTTCAAATTTTACTGACAGTAAAGATGCCAGAAGCTTCCTATGTTATCATTACATGGACCACGGCAAAAAGGAAATTTCACAGAAATCATTTGAATGAGACCCCAATGGACAATTAGATCCAAACTGCTTTTCTTTCAACAAAAAATCAAGAATAAGAGGACATGCTCTTGATAGCTACCTGTCATAGTGCAGACCAAAATATGGAGGATTGGTGGACCGGGTTCACAGGAGATCCAAAAACATATCATGTACCATAAGACACATACATGTACAAATATTCAAAAACCAAGGGAAAAGAGAAGAAGAAGAGGTGGAGGAGGAGGAGGAGGAGGATTCCCATGTGGATGCAGATCCAAGTAGAAATTAAACCAATTTTTTCAAGAAAGTGATGTAGACTAGTAGACAAGGACATTGGCGTGTCCCCCACCAAGTTGCTTCATTGTCTCCTTCGGTGGGGATGGCAGTTCTAATCACATAAACGAGTATCCTATTAAGGGTCCACAATTTGTATCAATCAAAGCAGTAATACTCGTAATAATAAGCAGCAGCACATTTGGTTAGAGCCCAGTCCCATAGCGGCATGGAGTGATATCTCATCTTCCCACTTCTTTTTACAATATCTATGATTATTGTACACTTTAAAACCAATATTCCTAAACCATCTGACATCCCAAGAAAGGTTAAGAACACAAACCCTAAAAGTTCAAATTATGAGATAAAATCCCCCATGTGGTTTTGCACATGATATGGACCATTAAATAGGTCCCACTTCATACCAAGAAATCCACTCTTTAGCCACAGATTATGTTTCTTTTTCTAGTGAAATTAAAACAGAAAAAGGAAAATCCAACGGTAGAATGTAATAGTAATGGTCGAAAAAATCAATTTTTGAAACGTGTATACCGTGTTATCTGCTTCTAACCTATGGACAAGAGCATCACTTCTCTTCTACAGGCATCATAAATGTTCTGCTCAAAATTAAATAGAAACACCATTGATGCATGTAGAAAGCCATCGATCGATCTATCAAGCTTTAAAGGACTGGTGGGGTCTGCTACCTTTATGGGACCCCTTCATTTCTGATAAAAACCCTATCTCTTTATTTTAAATTTTATACCAACCATCATCGACAACAATAAAGACCCAAAACCAAAACCCAAAAATATAACCATAGAAAGGAAACAAAATAAACAGCCTCATTGACTGGTTCATTAAGCTAAAACGTGAACCATGTTCTTCAAGTCTGGTCCATGTCTATGCCCTCTTGATTGATATTATTTTGTTTTCAAGTATTTCTCTCCGTGTGGTGGGTAATGTCACAAACGTGCATAACAAACAAAAGTGGAAGCTAATTAATCTTAAAGTTCAACATGATTTAAATGACAAAAAAAAAAGTGCACAAATCAAGGATAATCAAATTTTTAAGCACTGCTAGTGCTAGTGTTACCAGCTAAAAATACTACTGAAAACAATAAGTAAATCTTACTCTCTTGTTTATCAAAGTCGAGACTAATCTCTCTGTCCCTGGTGCAGCAAGCGAGCCTTCTTCTCAAGATCATCATTTCTTCTTGCTGTAACTTTTCTTTTTCTTTTCTTTCTCTTATCCCTATGGATGAAACTGAACTTTCCTTTCTGGCTGGCCGGGATGCAAAATCAACAACCCTTTTAAAAGTGCTCAAGATGATCAAGGACCCAATCCAAAAAGCTTCAAACAAGGCCCTACCCCTGCATCAATAAACAACAAATACCATACTCATACTGTAACATTTTCACAGACATTTGTGCTCGAGAGAAGTGATTGTGTTTAGTGGGCTTAATGACCCACTTTCATTCATCAACTAGTACTATGAAGATGCCGACTTTTACTTTTTATAAATAAATAAACAATAGATGCCGATCTTTACAATGCGTAGACTAGATTAGATTATGATTTATTAAAAAACTTAGGGAGGTGGGAAATGCAAGTATAAATAGAAATTCTTAAGAAAATGCTAATTAATTAATTCATTGTAATAAATGTAATTTTCATTTATGTTGATAGCATGAGTGATGTTCTTACAGTCTTTAGTTTTAAACATATGTAAACTCTTTTCTTTTCTTGGACAACTTTTGTTTAGCGTATGCCTTTTGGCATTGTAATTTCTAAAACAGTTTTGAAATTCAAAAAAGAGAAGAGAAAGCAAAGATCCCCTTTTTTTCTCTTCTTCTTTGTTTCTTCCTTTTATTTCACAAGAAACAAAACGAAGCCTCAGTTGTTGTGTTTGGACTGTTAGGTAGAGAGTAAAATGGATGGTGAGGTTTTTTTTTTAAAAAAAAAAAAAAAACAAAACAAAAGAAGGAAAGGGAGAAAAATAAAAAGTTTCAACTTTTAAATGAATCCTGGATGCAATAGAGCTTGAAGAGTAAAGTAGCGATGATTATGTAATCTTTTTTGGTTTGGCAGTCAAAAAGTCGAAGAAAATAAGACAAACTGCCATGTATGACTTAAGATAGATTCCTTGCACTGTTACCAGTTGCATCTTAAACAGAAAGTGTCCCAAAAGTATATGGGCATAGCAAACCGAAAGACCCAACACCAAATCCAAATCCAAATCCAAATCAAGGTTCAGTTCAAATCTTCAGATTACCATCTGGGACGCACTTTTTATATACCTCTGGCTCTTACATATAAAACCAACTCCAGAGAAGAGCAAAAAGGGTTTCCTTCAAAATCCCAGATTGTGAACCAAACAATGCCTTAGATGAAACAAGAAGATAAGCCACCACAAAATACAGGACGAGGTAGATATATAAAAGGATTAAAAAAGAATTCTTAAAGATTTTACCACCACAAAAACGAATGGCTTTGAAAAGGAGAAGATGAAAGAGAAGTGAAGGGTTGGTAGAGAAACGTACCTCCGTGAAGGTTTCAAGAGCAATATTCTTGTGGAAGAGAGCAGCTAGAAGCAATTCTTCAGAGCTTGTTCCACGGGAGGCTTCTTTCTTGAAAATATGAGTAGCATTACAGTAATATGAGAGTAACTTCACTTAAAATATGCACCCACCAAGGATGTTGCACATGCTAGTATTTGTAAGACCCCAATCCAGAACAGTTGGGCATGCAGCTATCACTATGTGACTCTTGACTTCAAAACCAGGGCAGGACTCTCTTGTAGAGAGAGGAAATGGTAAGGAACAATGGAGACTGAAGCATTCAATTAAATAGTAACGAGAGGGGGGGAGAAAGGGGGAGGGGGTAGAAAGGGCTACTTTTTACTCTGCAGTTTTGCACTGCAGCCAGGCAGCTCCTTTCCTTCCTCCAGTGACCAGACGCGTCCTTCATTGATTGATTGAAGATAAGTGGGACCTGTAAATTGCAATTTCCTACGACTACCATCCCCTGATTTCGACAACACCAACATTAATTGACAATAAGCGGTGTGTTAGGCAAGGATTTGATTTCTAGGGAAATTTTTTTATTTTTTATTTGTATTTAATTTTTAAAAATATTTTCATTTGTGTTTTCTATTTAAAATCAAATATTTAAATTGATAATTTTATTTTTTATGTAATTTATAAATAATTATTAATTATGATTCTTTTCCTTTTCAAAATAGATCCCAGAGTATTTTTTGAATTAGAGTTTTTATAGAGTGAATATATTTTATAGCACCTTATGTTGTTTATACTTTTTTATTTTTCATGTGTAATTTTTTTTTATTCACGTGGGGTGTTCGGTCCAGCTTGCGCGCACCTCGACTAATTCTCATGTACCCTGAAGTTAACAATCATGTAAGTTTCTAGTGGTCATCAATATTAGCAACTTCAGGGCTCGAACCTCAGATTACAGGGGAAGTAAACCTTTTGATCCCAAACTCTTACCACTTGACATTTTATGTGTAATTTTTATATACATAGGTGTGTATCATTATGTCAATCTAGATTATAATTCCCTTTTATTCTTAAGAATTCTACTTCAATCAAGTTTATTATTATTAAACTTGTAGATTTTAAAGGGTTCAGACTTCAGAGTTATTTTCTTTTACAACGACTAATGACATTAATAATTTTTTATTTTTTTTCTTAATTATTTTACCTTTAAGGATTTTTTTTGAAATACTATTAGGTATGTGAGGTTTTGGGAGAAAAAAAAGTTAGGGAAGGCATGGAGTGAGCAAATGCCTTTTGAAATTTTGGAAAATTGTAGGATTGATATTGAGAAATTTAATTATGAGGAACCAAAGTGAAGCTTTATTGAATCTTTAGCTGGAGCTAAAATATAGTTTAACCTTCATAATAGAATGCCATCTGTGGGGGTTATTTTTGTTTATTTTTTTTATTTACCACTACTGTTTTTCTTTTCTTTTTTATTTATTTATTATCCAATAAATAGCAACCAACTAGTTGTGGACCCCGTTATGTTACGGACTTAATTTGTTTTACATAAAAAATGATATTTAGATACTCCAAAAGTATTTTAAAAAAAATATTTTGCAACTCAGGTTATGAATTCAACTAGATCAAATAAGTTGGTTTTATTTTAATTAGATGATAAAAAATAGAGAACGACAATATATAAACCAAATAAAAAAAATCTCGATAGAGCTTCAAACAACATGAGAGAATGGTATGTTTTAGATGCCGAGAGGCGCTACTCTAACTACCCGAAAAGCATAGATGTCACCCACGCACTGAAGAGTGTGTCACACAAGCTTATACCTTTTTATTTTTATTTTTTATATTTAATTAAATATCAAATTATTTCGGAATTAACCCAATCATAACAAATATATATATATATATATAATCATGAAAAGCAAAGAAAAAGAAAACCCTTCACGCCAGTTTTAATTTACCTACACCTTTTAAATTCTTTATTATATTTCTCTATCCTATTTTAATTTTTTTTTCTTAAGTAAATGTAGGGAATAAGTAATAAAAAACCCGAAACTATTTTCCGAGCAACATAAATTTCTCGCAACGCAACTCACCTAATCAAGCCCTCGAACCTTTTTTATGTACTTGATTACTTAAGTTGTCATTAATGAAGTTACGAGGTCTCTTTATGTTAGGTGGTGTTATTAGCTGTGATTAATGGTGGGCGTCTCCCCTAACTCAACAAGCACCTCGTCATAACACATTCGGGAGCTGCTATTATCTTATAGTTCTTATAGTCAACAAAACTATAGGAAGAAACTCGGATTTGTTGTTTTAGGCAGAGTTGAGGATTCATTTATTATTCACTTTGTTTTTTTTTTTAATCCGATTCAGCAGGAATTTGTACGAATCGATCAATTTAAGCGTGTTATTTCTAGCATAATTCTTCGAACACAGCTTGAAAGAATAAGGATGAGCATCTATATATGTGCCAGTGCCAGTATAAAAAAGAATGAAATACAGATATGTTGCCGATGATCCATCTTGCGATCAAGCTAAGAATTTTAAAATTCATATACTATATATATATATATAGCGTTCAAGAAAATCTTGAACTTTGGACCGATAATATACACTCGGCATGCATCTAATCTTTGTGACTTTGTTTGCTTCCGCTCCATTTTAGTATTATGAAATAATAAAAAAGATATGATGTCTTCTGATGATGGATCATGTCGCAATTTAAATTTCAAATTCATGGGATTGAAGACCACAAATTATCAAGAAACGGTGTTCATGGCTCCCCCGCTATGCCAGGACCAAGAAAAGCGCCGCTAGGCCGGGATGTGTCTCTTGTCGCATCCCTAGCCGCTCTCTGCCCATCATTGCATGCCGCTCGTAGCCCACTTCTACTGTTTTTTTTTTATATAAAATAAAAAAATAGCACAAGTTAAAAATATTAACGGAAGAACACGGTTAAAAAAAGAATCGCCTTTTGTCTTAACTTGGCTCCTTCTATAGTGCGAGCAGTGTCACTATTGCTACCCAACAAAAATTGAAACAAGAACCTAGATCGTTAACCCCACCAGCATTGCCTTTTGTCTCCATTATTTTTTTAATCGAGGGATGCATGAGAAGGGGAGAATGTGGGGCTACAGGAGAAAGAAAGTTGTAAACAACCTTGTGCGGCTCTCCTCTGTCCTCCATTCCCGAAGGGTTTGCCTTGTTGGATTTTGTAGCTCCCTGAATTTAAGGTTTCAGGCGATTAGGTGTTTCTTACTTTGTATAACGGTTGTTTTTGGACTATTTCTTCACCTGTGGAGATAATGTACTTCTTTAATTGCTTTCCGGCGAGTCATATACTTTCTAAATCCAGACTTTCTAAATCCAGACTTTCTCTTGACATCTTCTTGAATTCAAAATTTAAGATGAATATATTGAGAGGAAGCTCATTTATCACTCAAGCCAATCTTTAAGAGCATAGTTAGATGTTTTTTGCTAGTCGGTATAATTGCTCAGCACATGTGGGTGCCTTGCGTTATTCTTTTCGTTAACAGAAATTAGTCCTCCCGGAGCATCATTTTTACCGCAGATTCCTTAGCTAAAAAAAATAGTCCATGCATTGAACATTGCTTGCGATTCCGTGACAAACATACAAGAAACAATTTTGTAGCCAAATCATGACCTATAGGAGAGAAGTGATCAAGTATATTCTGGGTCATATAAATAGGACGGACTTCGTGCCTGTAAACATCAGTCGTAATCCTCGTATATTTGACAATTTTCTTATTTAAAATTAAACTTCAGGCCCTTTCAAGTCCTTGGATGCTCAATTGGCGAAGAAATTTTAAAGCCAATGCATAAAAATTGGGATTTGAGCTGCCTCTTGTTCAGTTCATTAGCAGCCGAAACAGGCCAACAGGTTTCTATGATGTCAACGTTCGACACAACTGACAAAACAAAGAAAATCAAATTAATCACATGACAGAAGGAGAATGCAGCATATTGAACGACTGATCATTTATCATGGAAGCTTTGTTTCACCTGGGAAGAATAGTTGCGCTGATTGGATGTTCTACATGGGGAGAAAACTACAGTAGCCAGGCCCACTATGACAAAGCTTTCTGGAATTCCTTAATCGGAATCCAGCACCACAATATATATGTAAACTCATGACGAGCCGAGCTTGTACACGGGCTCAAGCTTATTTATAAACTGAAACTGGGTTGAGAGGATGCTAGAATGACAGCATCCAAGACCTGCTGCTATTTTCGAAATATTTTGAGCAGAACAAGATTTTTCTTCATAACTAAATTTATATAGTTAAACTTAGGGTCGGGGAAGCCGACATAGCCAGTTTCACTTGTTGCAGTTTGATCTTTTTTCTCTACCAAATACTACGAAACTTCTGGAGCTTCATACGCTGAATTCGAATTTGATATTATTCAAATTCAATTCAAACTCAATCATTGAACTCTTTTATTTTGCTTTATTATTGTTATATATATAATTGTACTTATAGACATATTGGGCACATGGCAATCAAAGTTATGTATGAAAAAAAAAAAATAGTAGAAGTGTACTGTAACTTAAAAAAAAATCATGGAAATTTTAGTATAAAAAAACACAAGCACTGCTTCATTCGAGATGTGTGTTTGGATGGGAGGTAACTTGTGTTTTTTTTTTATATAAAACACATGTTTTTTTAGCTTTTAAAGGTGTGGTTTGTTCTTAAAAGGTATTGTAACTTTGAAAAAAAATTACCACACTTCCAAGCCAAACACACTAAAAACTCAAAAAAACTCATCAATTTGGGTTCTCTTTGCGAATAATATTGGGCTTGAGACATGAGTGTTACTTGTAAAATAATATTTTGATGGCTAAATTAATGTAGTGTTTGAAAAATGTTGTTTTTATAAGAAAAATATAAAAAATTATTTGTAGATATATAATTGTGAATAAATACTCCACCTACTTCTTTATTTTACTTTGTTTGTACTTTGTATAGCTTACTTTATAAAAAAAAATGTTAGGAGCAACTCATTATGATTTATAGATCTTGAGACAAATATAACTTTTTATATGTATGCTTTATGTTATAATAGTTGAAAGGCATAGATGAAACTTATATGAAGATATAGTATGTAAAACATGACACTCTTCTTGAACCAAGCTCAAAAGAAGTCGAATCGAGTTTAATGTGGGCTTAGTTAGGTTTGATTTGACCAGGATCAAACCAAACCCTACATTGGACTAGATTTGAACTTTAACGTGTGCTCATTATTAACAATGGCACCTAATTCAACAATATAAAGATGAAAGAGTAGTGTTAGAGGCTTAAGATTAAATATAGGTTGTCCTTAGTCTCCCATCCGCGTATAAATGGACAAGATGAACTCACCAACAAGATATTGTTGAATAAGCTTTTTAACATGTAACATTAACACGATTTAAAAAATTATGGATGAGAAATCTCAAAAAACCCTTGGTTGATATATTTTAGAGAAACTCATAATCCTCTAAAAGTTATATCTCACATAGAAAAGAGACAAGATTTCCTAGTGGTTTATTTACTGGAAATGTGAAAAGTTAAAATTGATTCCAAAAGAAACCCAAATTTTTAAACGAGAAAGGATTTAAGTAAGGTAAGTTTTGAGCTTAAACCCCTCTACACGAGCGACTCAGCTCATGCTCGAGCCTGAAATTTTTTTAGGCTAAAAAAAAATTACTTTTTGCCAACATATTATAAACTTGGATTTGAGTTTATAATTCTTTGGCCCATACGTAATTAATTTCTTTCTACCTACTATTTTGACCAATCCAGCCTAAAGAATCTGATCAATTCTTTTCCAGAAGAGTTTTTTCTAAACTTGAATAATTTTTTTAGCTAAAAAAACATTTATTTTAAATCAGAATGTTCAAGTTTTATAGTGGTTAATCGAAACTGATAATGAAAAGAATTTATTCTAGTAATTACCGGAATTAATTCTATAATAGTTTTAATTACAAACTCATCTATAAAAGGAGTTGAAGAAGAGTGTATTGGTGTTGGATTTTTTGCACGACTTTGCATAATTTCTTACATTTCTTTTTGAGTTTTACTCTTCTATTTTAAGCCTTGATTTTCCTCTTTATTTTCTTTTTAATCTAGAGTTTCAGGTCTATTCTTGTTGAAAAATATTTGAGTCTATATTTCTTTTTGAGTTCATTGAACTTTGTTTAGTAGTGCATCTAAACTAAGAGTTGTTGGAATGTTAAGTTCGTATTTTCACATCAAGTGAAGAGTAATAGAATGGTTAAATGATACATATCTCAATATCTTTTATTGTTTTTTTTAAATAAGTTTTCAATATATGCTTAGAATGTGTGTTAGAATGTGTATCATATGTATAAATCTAAGTATAATTAGTATGTATATTAAGATTTTGTTTCAATTTTTCATGCAAATTTATATATTTACTTACTAAACATGCTAATCTTTTATTATAATTGCAAATTTTCCATGATCTTATATTCAAATTATAAACTAAACATATATGCTGACTTTTCTAACATTACTATATTTGTGAATTTTGGACAACAGCTACAGCATATATTTACTTTTAGCAGCTTTAAGTTATAATAGCATTATTCTTAATTAATGTTAAAATCAATTAATTATAGTGAAACAACATCCAAAAATATAGTCCGCAGAGAAACAACTCGTTCTTTCTTTCATGATTCCATTCAACTGAGTTTCCAAAGATATGAATCATAAGGCACGCCGGTGGATGGCAACAAAGAATCACCTGCAAGGAAATTGCTAGCAGGAAATTGCCAACATTCACTGGCTTTTTAATTTTCTTAAAGTCTCCAGAGCCATCTCTAGCCACCAAAAGATTGGCCAGCAGTGAAGTAGATCCAACATGAGTAGCCTCTAATTTCTTTCGACGATTGATATGGTATGTGGTCTTCTTCAGTGTAACTTCTCCAGTATTGATTAAATTGAAGACATTGATGGACAGAAGAGGTCTATAGTCTCTGACATCAAGCTCAATACAACTAGTCCTACAGGTCTCAAGATTTGTTAGGGTTGCTGTGAGCCATATTTGTGTATCCAGATTAGCAGATTGACCATAATTGTTGATTGTGTAGTTAAGCCTTACTATGGTGGTCGTGGTAGAGCTCAAGACAGTCTGTCGAAGCCGTAGTGTTCTCATGGTGCCATGACTGTTGTGTGAACCTAGTCGTTGATTGGCTTAGTGCTTGGAGGGCTTGGTCTAAAAGCAATTTGCACGGACATCTTTCTAAATTCTGGCTCTTGCTTCATGGCAAAAGAGTTGGTGTTGCTACACATGTGGTAATGACAAGACTGGAGATGCGGTGTTTTCTTGCACCAAGATTCTATATTTGAGTACATGACAGCTGAGAAAATGCCAACGATGACAGAAAAAGAGAAGCTAACAAGGATAAAGCAATAAAGAGCATTTGAAATGGCATAACTGCAATTAGAAAGACTTGAATACCATTTAAATGGTCTCGTATGATTGTCGAAGTTCACAACTATAGAGCTGGGGAGGTTTACGACTCCCTTCCAACAGGAAGTATCCAAAGCAATCTATGCTTAGGCTAATTGGCTGTTTCATCATTTTATTTCCCCGATTTTTCACTTCTACTCTTTCCTTTTTTCTTTGCTTGTCTTTTGGGTATCACCATCCTGTTGTTCTAATTTTCCATCACAATTGTGCGTCTATGATTGAGTTTGAAGGGAAGAAAACTTCCCTTTACGCATGGTAATCAGCATGATCCAGGACGTATCTCATATCATTGCTGGAACAGTTATCCTGAAGCTTAAGACTAACAAAGACACATGCATGGTCAAGCAACATACGTCCTCAGCTAGGAGAGGTAAGTGGAGATTCTGTTGCCAGCAATCCATTTCACGTGGTTGCATGTCCTATATGGGAATGGGAAAATCCATTGGTTCCATGCTCTTCAAGCAGAAGATATCGACTGAATCAAATATTGGCATCAACAAAATTTATAGAACAGAAGGTAGAGAGCAAAAGAACTCGTTACCTGTTGGGTCCCTGTGAGAATAAGCACCAATAAAAATTGGACTGTGATATTAAACACAATGATTTTTAATATGATAAAAGGGCCTTTTTTCTGAATATATCGTTTAAATTTCTAGGCCAAATGAAAACAATGGAATGAACGAATATTCCACCCCACATACGGCTGACCCAACCTCAAACCACGGTTTTGAACAAAGAGATTGCCAATGCAAGTAGTTCGGTCCATTTCTACCAGAATTTGATGCCAATCATCTTCCACTGAAATCACAGAAAGATCTCCTGTACTGGTAGAAATGGGCTGAACTTTTGAGACTTTTGTCGTGCTGGAGAACTTGGTGATGGCAGGAGTTACTGCGGTCATCAAGTAGCTGCTTGTAAACTGGCAGCCTTAGTTCTCTGTAGGCAATGAATCGGATCTACAAATATCACCACGACAAAGCGGACATACCCTGCAAAACCATTAACAAGTTAGGCAAACACTAAAAACTGGGATAGCAGCAGCTGAAAAATCACCTGTATAGGTTAAAGATCATAGACCACCAAGAAAGCATCAAAAGTCAAATGGAGAGAGCAATCTGGCATTATACCAGCAGCTAATGTGCAAAGCATTGAATTTGGATTGATAATGTTCTCATGGGGACAACCGGTGGTTAAAAATTGGGACTTCTATGATCTGATGCTGTCACTTTATTAAGAATTTTTCTCCTACATTTTACAGTATTTGCTCAATTATACAGGTCATGCAAGCCATTAGATTTTTTTTTTCAAGAAAAAAAAATCCAACAAAGAAAAGAATCAGGCCAATCTCAAGGTTGCTATAAATAAATACCAACAAAAAATCTGTCGCCGCATATTTGAATGATACAAAGAGAACTGACAGCACCCAAAAAAAAAAAAAAACCCAGATCCATTTTAAGATTTCTTGTGATCCTACAAGAACAAGATCAGAAAATACAGATTTGATGAGCCTTATGATACGAGGAATTATATAGTACTTCCAGTGCATGTACACCCTCTCTTGGATCATTTGGAACCCACTTATAATAGACATGGATCCCACAACAATGTGACAGTGTGAACATACACTGGGAGTTCTGAAAAGTTGCTCTGATCTTGCAACAACTGAAGTTTTGGAGCAAGTCTGATAATCGTGCTTGACATTCTAGTCAACAACGTGCAACCTTCAGTAAGTTCTATCAACTTATATTAGTATCAATAGTCAGTGACCCAAAATGTGAGTCATACATACAACAGCAGATACAAATTTGTTTATCTCAAAATTTTCAGCAAAGCTGTCATTTACATTACCTAAAAACTTTTAAGCATGAATAAACATGAATTGTAGTTTTGCGGCAAATGAATTTATTTTGGACATGCATGTATTTATAGGCTAGTTACAGATTCGGGATTAAAAAAGAATACCTGTGAATCTCCTTAAGCCACTTGTCTACACATGTTCTGTGGAACTCGTGATGGCAAGGCAACACTCGCATGCTGTCTCCTTCCTCATATTCCACAAGGCATATGTAACATCTGTTATTTAATGGAAAAAAGGGAAAGGAGCATAAGTAAAAGGTAATCATGATAAAGAGATAAGAACTGCAATATTAAAATTCCAATCATACTTCATTGACTTGGATAAGAAACGCATACAACAAGGTTATCAAATAACAAGATTACATAAACAAAAATACATAAAAGGAAGAAACACTACTCAGTGAACCTTATAACCATGAACAAACCTTAAAAAATTTACACAAAAGAGTGCAGATAATAAAAAATAAGTCTCACACAAACCATGACACTTTTTTTATCCAAAAAAAGAAGGAAAAGATCACAAATGTTATTGAAGCCTGCTTTAAGTGGTACTTAATATGAAGGTAACTAACTGTACATTGAATATGTCAACAGCTTAACTATTTAATGCAGGGCATCATAAGCTGGTTCCAATGGAGCTGCCTGCATGTGCATTATTATACTATGTTTCTCAGAGTTGGCAATTTCCTCAGGATCTTTGAGTGACAGTGTCAGCACGATCAGACATGCTATGGGTGTGAAATCCACAAGTTGCAATAGGGAGGGATAATACTAAAGAAGTATTCCTTCAAAGCATTTATTCAACGGAACATTCAACTCAGATTGTAGGGTTCCTATTGGAGCGCAAAAGACTTAATATTGGCAATTACTGGCAACATTGAAACTAGAGTTTCAGTGGTTAATTACTAGGACTGCAGGCTGATTAGGAAGATTATAGAAATTTAAGTTACCACATGAAGGAGAAGCAATTTAAGTTACCATCAGGAGATGAGGTTCCTGGGGTATTATACTAACACTTTGTTGTATGTATAGGAATTCTCATTTTGTGAAGGCAAGCTCAGTTCCTGGCTGGAACTTTAAAGACTTGATCAGAAGCAGTCTTTGTAGAATCTTTCACCAACAGTTAACCAAATTGCAATTTTCTAGATGTAGGTGATTCAAGCAGTTATCTTAAAGTTTGTGGCTTCAGGTAATATATAGAACTCCTCACTGTCAACTGCCAACCCTTAAATGTATCTACACAGAAACCAAACCATATTGGCCTTGATGTAAAATCAGAAACCGGGCAATAGCCTAAAAATGGAAATTATTTGAAAGAGAAAAGAAAAACCTATATGTAACTACATATGTAAATAAATTGTTGTATTTGTTAGTCTTTTTCCCTTTTCTTTTTTCAGGTTAGGCAAACTCAAAAACTTTAATCACCTCCAAAAAATGGGAATTTAAAAGTTTTGATACGGAGAACTAATAAAAGAAAAGGAAGGTTGCAGTTAGATGACCAGGCTCTAAGCAAGCATTTGACCGCAGTTTACTATCTTAGTAAGCAATCAGCTGACATCATAAAGGTTGTGGTAAGTGATGACAAGTATAGCATAATGGATGGTATTAGACAGAAAAACAAATTCAAAGATTCCACCACTATTTCATCAGTAGAAATTTGATTAGTAGACACAACTACTTACTGGGCTGTCTCCTCATTCTGATGTTTCTGGGCCTTGGCATATAATTTAACAGGCAATGATTCCACTATTTCATTTGGTGCGGGTACAGATCCAAGCGAGGACATAGAAGGCCGAGAGGACAATACAACTGATTGCTGGTGAATTTCATCCAGAACCTGATTAAAGTGTATAAAAGATTCAACTTATAGAGATATAAAAAGTAGGGTAAAAAAAACCAAAGACAAAAAAACTGGATGATAGACAGCACAAAGCTAACAGCCAATTACCTCAAATAGAGCTTCAGCCAACATGACAATTCTTGATATGCTAGCCCTGGCACTTGTTTCATCATTTAAGTTGGCATCTCGTACACGGCATGTGCAGCGACCTGTTCTGTGTTGTCCAGATAAAATACAAGACCTCTCATGTCCAGACAGGTTTTCAAAACGGCTTCCCAACCTCTGAAGAGCACGAACCTAAACCATTATATACGATGAGAGTAATTTGTGTAATTTCAGGCACTAAGAAGGTGGAAAACACAAAGGGAAGAAGGCTGAAAGAGACATGAGGTTTAGCCCAAATAAAGATGGGTTCCTTTTATTGGTTTTCAGGAGAAAGAGTTCCAACAGAAGGTAAGGATGCAGGAAATTTTAATTTTATAAGCAGCAACAGGAATGGCATTGACCTAAATCAATCCCAAACAAGAACATCAAATGGCATGCTCTACATGTAGAAAGCATTCGCTAGTTTAACACATACTGTTCGACAACAAATGTAATACCCATTGTTCAAAATAAAAAATTATATGCCACGTGCACTGTGTTCATTAGATGAAAATAAGTCCTATGGAAACTTTCAATAACTACCAAGTGTAGGGAACTTATGTACCTGAGATCGTATTCTTCTCCTCCGTTCAAGGAAATTTGATCTATGTTCTAGCAAGTCGTGATACCTGGCTTCTCTTGATCGAGAGGTTTCCACCTCATTATCTCGAATGCCGAACAGCGAGCTAGACATGCCAGATGGAGGATAACCAGGTGCTGTTGGAGAGGTTAGAGCATTCCCTTCAGATTCTGACACCCTCATCTGCCCACCCAATGCCTGTCTCCCGCTACCATGGCTAGAATCTCTCATTTCTCTCTCTTGTTGCAAGGGACATAATGTAAGGTCAGATAGTGATGACCGACGAAGAACTCTATCACGAAGCCTTCCAACACTCAAGGTTCGGCTAAAACGAACATTACGATCAGCAGGTTCTCGTGTTCCAATTCGCCTATCAGAAAGTCTTGTCCCAATCCCATCCACATCATTGAATATTCTAGGAGAATGTAAGTTTCCATCAACCCCCACTCTAGTTCCACCGCCATCTCTTCCTGCATGGAGAAAAATATTCTGGTTTTCTTGCATATTGTCTAAGAGATCAGGTGTTTGACTATGCAACTGCAAACTAGCAGATGTATGTTCACGACAATGCGCAGCAGTTCTATTAACCAGGGATGTAGCAAATAAATCACTACTCTGTTGTGTTTCATTTCCATTTCCATCAACAGCACCACTGGCAGACTGTGGATGACGGCGAATCTGGTCTTCATTGTCCAACATTCTGAGACTAGTAGAATGAATGGGATATCCCCTTGATGACCCTAAACTCACTGCTCTGCTCAGCCTAAAGCTCACATTACCAGGAATAAAACTAAAGCGAGAAAGAAACCGACTTGGAGAGGTCAACGACTGCGTAGGAGCAGCAGCTCGAGCAGAGCTGCTACCTGTTCTTGAGGAAGTATTCGTGATACTTGCTTGATTCCATTCATCAAGCTCAACATCAGATGATACACAAGGCATTTCGTCAGATTGCTCAACTTTAACCTTTCCATAACACTCAATTTTAACCTCTTCCGAGTCTATTTCATTCTGGTTAGCAGCTGAAGCATTTCCTTCGTGATTTTCTTTATTCCCATTATCAGAAACCTAAAAAAGCATGGGTAAATCGATTTTAGTCCTTCAAAAACCCATAAACAGTAAAGAAACTCTCACGGCATTCTTGTGAATATTATGATGATACCATATGAAAACAAGTTCTGAAAGGATACATTAGCACAACTTCCACAATTCAAGAAAAGAAAATAAACATTTTCCATTGAAAGTGCATATAAGTGAGTGAATGAACAAAAGAACTAAACTGCATTAAAATTGAGAAGGCTAAAAATAACACGATCAAAGAAGCCGAAGAGTGAACAATGATGGAGGGACTGACATGGTCACCGCTTGTACTATCACGAGATCCACAGGAAGAACCCAAACAAGCAGACTGAAAGACCTTGCTCCTCTCTTTAGATCTTCCCTTCCTTCCACTTCCAGTTGATGATGATGCTGAGGCACCACCACAATGTGCCTTGCTTCCACTGGATCCCATCTCTCCAGAATATCACTCCACACAAAACGATGCCCAAATTACATCACTGCCCCCTAAAAGCTTCAACATTTCAGATCTAACAATAAGGGGCATTGCATTTATAGGACCAGTGAGTGTTTGGTGAAGTGGGTTCTTAAACTTGAGAGAGAAAAATGAAATGGGTTCTTGCCAAGTTTCAATCTTTTAAAAGTGTTAGATCTAAATAGAGAGAAACAGTGAGAATCACATAACGTTCAGTTTTTTTTTTTTTTATTAATGTGGTTGAGTAAAGGGGAGTTGCACATGAAAGTGAAGATTAGATGTGAGAAAGAGACAAAGTAACTACTTGCAGAGAGAGAATGGGGAAGGAGACTGGTTTTTTAAGGAAGTGTTTTGTCTCAGTCAGCGAGTGAGGAGCTTGACTGCATAATTTTGAAAGGAGATAGAGAGAGAGAGAGAGAGAGAGAGAGAGAGTGAGAGGGGAGAAGGAACATGAACACGAACACGGGGCTCCTCCTTTACTGATTTGCAGGCTGCATTTCTGGGGTAGTGTAAAGTGTTTGACGGGAAGCCACGTGGGAATGATAGAGCTTCCGGGGTTGTTCATATTAGCAGGGAAAATCCTGTCCATGTTATTAATGTCATTAAGTGACACCCAATCTTTAATCTTTAAAGAAAACAAATTTTAATAATGAGGCACATTCCTCCATCAAATTTTATATAATGAAAAACACACTATTTATTTCACTGCCACACTTCTGGTTTTTGTTATGATAAATCTAAAGAAAAAAAAAAAAGAGTTGTAAGAACATTTTAGTAATTACTTCTTGCATTCTTACACAATCACTTCTTCTTGATAATTTAGTGTTGCCTTGGGGAGAATGAAAAGAAGCGTAAAATGCAACTTCATTGTATAGCATTCGGCAAACAAGAAACAGCACTAATTTGTCATGCGAAAAGGCAATCGCAAAGCTTCCCTAACATTTAAGAAGTTGACACAAAAGATTTACAGTGAGACATAGCTTGTCTGTATAAATGTAGAAACTTCCATTGCGTGCAATAAAAAAAAAAAAAAAAAGAGGAGAGGAGCTGGGAGACCATTCTTCTAAAGTGAAGGTTGAAACTACAGTAGAGGAAAGGAGGATAGAATGAAAAGGTTTGCTTAAGAATAATGACAGATGCTTGCATGGCGCGCAACCCAAATGTAAGGAAAGTTGTGTAATCATTATTCCTGCAGACAACCCATTGCGTGAGCACCCGCTTTATGAGGGATACAATTGGAATACAAAGGAGCTAACTTTAAGGGATTAAAAAGCAGTAAAGGGGTTCTAAATGCAATGGTGTGCTGGTAATATCATGTTTGGAAATGCGATTTAACTAGTAATTTAAAAAAAAATTATTAAAAAAATTAATATTTTTTTAGTTTTTTTTATCATTTAAATGCGCTGATATCAAAAATAATTTTTAAAAAATAAAAAAATATCATCTTGATGCATTTCTAATTGAAAAATACTTTCAACTACAACCGCTACTACAATTCCAAAGAATACATAAATAAAAAAGGGTAAGTATGATGTTTAAATGCATGCCATTAGGGACAAAAGTAAAAAGGGAATGACTTTTGCTTCCCGTCACCGATTCGAGTTCTACAAATCTTAAGGCTACTAGAGATTTACATGCTCATTAATTTCTTGACTCATGGAATTAGTCGAGGTGTGCGCAAACTGACCCGGACACCCACGTTAATAAAAAAAATGACTTAGAAAATACATTTCGCAGAAATAAATATGTAGGGTAGGAAAAGATGTACAGCTCGTTTGGTATTGTGGTGATGATTGTTTTTCAAAGTGTTTTTTCATTTATAAATACATTAAAATAATATTTTTTAAAAAAAATTATTTTTTACATCAACATCAACAAGCAAAACACTTAAAAAATTTACAAAAATTATATTCTTTCAAAAATGTTTTTGAAAGACAAAAACATAAACAATTCAGTATTTATCATCTTGAAAAAGGGTAAAAAAACTGGTGGGGAAAAGGCATGAAATGATGCTGGAAAGCCAGCTCCCGAACATCCTCTCAGCAACAAAATCCAAGGCAGAAAAAGGAATGCTCATCACATGGATGAAAAATATATCGAAAAGGAGGGATGTAATTATAACAAAATGTCAAAATCACAAAAAACGTGAAAGAATCCCATGACAGTTACGAATGCAACACAACAGCCAACATCCCATTATATATATGAACATGTATATAAAGACGCACAGTATATATATATATAGATGACATTCTAAGCAATTGTTTTACAGGGGAGGCTGCGAAAAATACCCGTCGAAAGGGTGGAAGGACGATGAATTGATTGGAACTGGTAAAATGAAAATTGTTATTGTTTTTTAATGGGTGCACTAAACAGGGATTCACAAGCATGTTGAATATCTTTGGAGTCAACAAACAACCCAAAACTTGAACAAATAAAGAAACATTGTAGAGTAAGCCAACAGAATTGATCACAATTCCAAGAAGTAGGTAGAATGACTTAGTTTTCTGAGCATGAATGAGGCTAGTTACTGCTGGGTGTTTGAAAGTGTGGTTGTAATTATTTTTTTAAAGTATTTTTTATTTAGAAATACATCAAAATAATATATTTTATTTTTTAAAAAATTATTTTTAATACCAGCGCATCAAAATGATATAAAAACACTAAAAAAAATTAATTTTTTTCAAATATATTTTTAAAATACAATACAGAAACAAATCCGAGATAAAGCAATAATTACGTTCATTCTGACCAAACAAAAGCAATTTGCCCTTTCAACTTGTTTTGTCAAAAGGAAAAATAAAGAAAAGAACTGGGGTTTTAAAATAATCGGGAGCATGATGGCAACCAACTTAGAAACAAAATTACCTTTGTCTGCAATGAAGTCAAGGAGTGTTGTTTCTTGGTAGGCATGGATGGCGCATTCAAACTTTAAGGTGAATTCTGGTTGTCTGTCTGATAATCCTCTCTATTCGTGCTGGTTGGAGTCGCACTAACATGGCTAGACAGTAAAAAAAAACAGAAACCAAAGATCAACAAAAAAATTAGAGCAAACGCCAGCCTTCTGGTTTTACAAGAAAGAAACAGAAACCATATTAGAGCAGCAAAAAACCAAGTTTGTGTCTACAACTTGCATACCTTAACTGGCCCGTAGCAGCATCAAACGCCAGCCTTCTTGGTTCCAAACAAAGAGTAAAAAGTGTGCTAGAATGTTTAAAAGTATAATTTGTATCCTACTTTCAGGTTAAATCACACGACCCTAGAAAAGTGTAAGAAACGCAAGAGCTGAATGGTAAACAATACACCAAAATGCATAGGCATAAAAAAATTTGTATCATATTTTTTTCATATTATAAAATAAAATAAAAACTAATTCAACTTGGTGGAGTGCATAACCTGAGTTGTAAGTTTTGTGGTTTGACTAGAATGAACATGACCTACTTCTTCCTTTTTATTTGATGATTTTTCTTTAGACTTACTTAGTGAATAAGATCACGTAGAAACAATTCCCACAAAATTTAATTTAAAACATAGGCTAAGCAGATAATAAAATCATGATTTTTTTTAAGTCTGAATTATTATACCGAGTTTAATGACTATGCCTGAAAGTTTCAAACAACCTAAATATTATTTTTTACATTCTAAAAAAATTAGATTCAACCCGCGGTGAAGGCGGAGTCCATTCTAAAAACTAGTTACTCTCTCTAAAAGAAGCGGAGAACATTATGGTGTTTCATTATTTATATGAACAGTAAAACCTTTTATTTTAAAAAAAATTAAACTTTTTTCTTTTTTTAAAAAAAAATATAGCTTTTAGATATTATTCTTTCAAATTTATTATTCAATATTTTATTGATTTTGAATTGGTCATTATAATTTATTATGTTTTTTATAACATTATCGTACTCTCAAACAAACACTCCGATATTTAGTTGATATTCAATTTTTGCAAGCATTTATTTTTGTTATCATATTATTAAATAAAAGGATTTTCAAAAAAACAAAATTTTTAAATTCAGTGGAGTCCATGATCTAGGTTGCAGGTTTTGCGAGTTAATCCGCAAAACTTGAGTCAATCCAATATATTATTGTTTCAATATTAAAAAAACAATTATGTCATCTTGATTTTTTTAAAAGCCAAACCATGCTTTTACCGATCATCCAGGTGCCTTTAAACTTGCTAGATCAACTGGATCACGTAGAGTCAACTCACATGCGGGTTAATTTTAAACTCGAGCTAGGTAAGGAGTCGGTGTGAAAGGCTTTAATTTAGTTGGTTCTGATTTAATAACAATGTCAAATAGTTTTATTTTTAAAAAATCTCATCTTTTAATTTTTTTTCTTTCAATTAAATTCTTTTTGCCTTTTTTTATATTAATTTTATCTTTCAATATTTAGTCAATTTTGAATTGATCTTCATAATTTGTTTTGATTTACTTTATATGAGGTCATCGTAATCTTAAAATTAAGTAAAAAAATAGTTTAGAACAACAACTCCCCCATTCATGAAAACAGAAAACTCAGAAAAATCCATGTTCTAATATGTTGCAGTCTCAATATTAAAAGAAATATCATTTTTTTATTTTTTTAAGTCAATCCACACTTTTTACAAAGTCATTCAGGTTATTTCTGGATCAATCAATTTAACTAAATCACATCAAGAAATTTAAAATTAATAATTTAAAACTAGGGATAGGTAATAAGTTATTCAAGTTATCTTTGGACCAATCAATGTAATTAAATCATGTCAAAGTAATTCTCCCAAAGTTTAATTTTAAATTAAGGTTATGTGTTGAGTTAGGTTTGAAGAATTTAAAATTAACCAGCTGAATTGAATTTAATAAAAATATCAAATAACTCTTAAGTATGAACATTTCGCTTTTAGGTTCAAACAAATTTTTATTTAAAAATTCAATAATAATATAGACATAAAACAAATTATTAAAAAGTTGCGTTAAATTATTCAATTCGTTAAGAATTATTTATTATACCGAATGCTACTCAGGATATATAGTTGAATAATGTTATACAACAAGAACCAGAGTTAATAAATTTAATATAAATAGACGTAACGCGATTAATTATAAGATTTGTAATATCATGTAACTTTTAAATCATTTATTTTATAATAAGATATACATATAAAATTTGTTAAAATTCATTTATTATTCATCTTGACGGTTTATAGTTATACAGTCAATCCATACATGCTTCTGATTTTTTTTTCTGGTCACTTAAAAATCTAAATATTAAAAACCAGTTATGAATGAATATTTTGATCTGGTTTGTTTGCTGGAATTTTTTTTTTTGAAAAGTAATTTTTATAAAATATAAATTTATAAAAAATGAATTATTTTTTTATATTTAACAGTATCATAAACAAATTTGAAAAATACTCTACAGTGTTTGGTTATGTCATGAAAAATAAACTAAAAAATTACTTATTAATATATATTTTTTAAGTTTATTTAACATATATAAAACATTAAATGTTACTATTTAATCACTTACAATAAAAAATAAATATAAAAAGTGTAACAATAGAAAAAAATAATTTATCATATCATATAATTTTAAATTGTTTATTTTATAAAATATAACTATACATATGATATAAATATTTTAAATATAATATTATAGACATATAAACTTGTTAAATATTTTTTAAGTTAATTTTTTTGATATTTTATCTTCATTTTTAAAACAAAAAAAAAAATTAATATTGAAAAGGTCAAATTAGTTAATAATATTAAGTGAAAGTTAAATATTTGAGTTTTTTATAAAAGATTTTGTATCAAGAATAAATAGATACAAAAATATTTTAAAATGATAACCATCATAACCATAATTCACAAAATCATTGCAAGGGTTTCAAAATAAAGTACTTGAGACAATCTCTCGCCGCCCAAATCTGAGAGCAAAATACAACTCTATAACAAAAAAAATTGATTAACCTATAAGATTATTATACAAAATTTTATTATAATAAGTGATGAGGTTATAAAAATCACAGGGAATATTCTGGGATGAATTATTTTTAAAAATTCTCATACATCATTTATGGTGAATTCAGTTACCTCTACTTCAAGACCACGTAGGCTTTTCGTTGGGAAATCTCTCTCTCGGGGGATATAAAACTTCTCTGGAATAAATACCTGCACAAAGTCCTTTAGGGGTGTTGATGGGGGACTCTCCAAAGATCAAGTCAGTATCATGAATATTTGTGTAAAGAAGGATATTAATTGAGATATTAAAGATCTTTTATGAATGTATAGAAATGGTTGGAGAAAAAGGTCTACAGGTGAGGAGAAGAAGCTGAGAGTGTCTTTTCCTCCTCTTTTTTCCTTATTTTATATCACCTGATTTTTACTACCTCGTGCAACGTATAAGGGATAGAAAAGTAATCTTGTATGATTAAAATAATATTGTCTTACTACTCATACCATCACATTTAATTAATGTAAGCATGGACTGCTTGTTTATATTTAATGAGATTATGATGAGCATCATAATTATTAATCCAGGCTCAGGGTATGAGAAGCTTAGTGTAGAGTGACCCTCCAGTGACGCACCTAATCCGAGGGACGTTGGGCTCAATTCACGCCCGGAGTCCAAGAGAAAACGGGTCTAGCTCGCGATTGCATCCAAGAATGATCATAGACGGCCGTGTCACTGCCCAACAAGGGGTTGGGCGTGGACATGCCCTCACCCAACATGGGGTTGGGCGCGGACACGTCCAAGCCTAACATAAGGTTGGGCGCGGAGGCAACCCTGATTCAACAGGGGGTCAGGAGCGGTCGTGTCCAGACCCAACATAGGGTCGGACACGTTGAGGCCTAACATGGCGTTGGGCGCGGGAGCGACCCTGGCTCAACAGGGGGTCGAGCGCGGTCACGTCCAGACCCAACATGAAGTTGGGCTCAGGGATGTTCCTGACCAACAGGAGCTGGGTGCGGCCGTGCTCTCCCCCAACACGGGGTTGGGCGCGGACGTGTCCAGGCTCAACAGGGGGTTAGACGCGGACTTGCCCTCCCTCAACACGGGGTTGGGCGCGGACGTGTCCACGCTCAACAGGTGTGGGTACGTCCCTGGCCCAACAAGAGCAGGGCGCGGACGTGCCCTCGCCTAATAGGGGGGTTGGGCACAATCATCCCCCTCACCAATTTAGAGTTGAGTGCCGAGAAAAACATAATTCCATATTGGGTTATGATTTTTGTTTGTTGTCTTTTAACTGGTCTATTTGTAAAAAACATGACCCATCAATAAGCAATAAAAACCATAACAAAGATAAATTTGATCTATAAAGTTGAAATTAAAGAAATAAATCCCTGAAAACAGAAGAAATATATAGAGAAAATAATTACCTATGGTTTAATCTTGCTATGGTAAAAGTAATTTTTATTTGAAAGAGGTAGCTGCTGATGTTTAATCGTATATAAGCAGTGAAGAAGAGTGAGAAAGAAAGTGTATTCCATTGTTAATAGGATGAGAAAATTTTTCCAGCAAAAAAAAAAAAAACTTATTTTTTAAATTAACTTTTTATAATTCATCATCAAAGTGGTTTTTTTAAAAATATTTTTCAGAGGACATTCAATTTCCTTGTATTCTACGACACACTTCCTCCTTGGTCCAGTCTTATCATATACTTTGGTTAATTGTTTTACGATTTGAAGACGTCCCAATACAATGTATTTCTAATTTGTTCACTTCACTTCTTCAAACCTACGACTCAAAATGTGGTGGTGTACTTGGCATTTCTAAATATCTTACAAAGTGACTAAGCATTTATTTGGCATTGTGTTTAAATAGAGATTGGATAAATTTTAATTTTTTTTAATATTTTTGTATTATTTTAATATTTTGATATAAAAATATTTTTTTAAAAATAAAAAATATTTTTTTAAATAAAAAATATTTTAAAAAATAATAACCCGCTATTCCTCTTTGGTATCCTCTGGTGCGTGCATATGGCTCTCTCTCTGGCCTCTACTACTCGTGTGGTGTGAGCAGTAAAACTTGATTACAGAAGAAAGAATATTAATGACAGTTACGTTCTCTCCAGCCGGGAACTAAAAGGTCACCCTATTCAATGTGGCAATCTCCAAACCTCTCTTATAATCCTCACAAGTAACCATCCGCCACGTCGTGGAAGTTACAAAAAGGCTATGACCTGGCTACATGTTACTGGCTACTTGCAGGATGTATGCTCAACGTACAGACTAATTAGCTTCCAACTCTCCCCAGTCGGCCAGTCCCATCCATCATCAACAAGACTTGAGAGGGGTAAAACGGTAAGATATGAGACAATTACTGTAGAGGAGAGGAGGCCAGGGCGGGGACCAGAATCCAGGTCACGTGAGGTGCATCACGTCTGCTAATCATTACAATCTTCCCTCTCTCTATAGCAGAATTGCACCACACCATTGTTGATTTCACAACAGAACAGAAAAATAAAAAATAAAATAAAATCCCCCCCCGCCTCCTCTCTCTGCATTTTCCTCCCTAGCTCTCTCTCCCGCTCTCTCCAAACAATTAATCACAAGCAGCGTTTTCTTTAAGGTTACTGTAAACGTCTCATCTTTATATCTCATTTTGTTTTTCATTTTCAACTTGATTTTCATGCATTGCTGGTGGACTTAATTGCTCTTTGGCTCTTTGAATCAGTACTGGTATCGGATAAAAAATCTTAAGAAGGAGTGACCTGTTTGCATGTCCTTAGTGTAGGATATAGACTAAATTCTCACTGTCTATTACTTTGTTTTTCTACTTTTGAAGGAAATCAGAACTTCGATTTTGCATTTGTGTGTTTGTAGCTTTTTTCAAAATCACTTCCTATAAATGCACACACATTAATTATCAGGCTTCAAACTCTCTGCCCCAAAACTTCCCTGTCTCTCTTGCTTTCTTTTTTGATCAATCTTCTCTTCATTTGTTTCAAATACCCAAAAATATATAATTTGACAGATCATGATTTTATACGCACACATTTGCTTCACAAGATTTGCATGATTATATATTTTTCCTTTTCTTTAATTATGTTCATGTTGATGAACTGAAAAGATGTTGGCTAGTATTAACTTGTGATGTTGAAACGGTTTCTGTAAATGCAGAAGATCACTAAGATGGAGCTGGTTGATGTTGCAGTAATATCTGTGAGTTGTTCTCTTTTTCTCGCACTCACCAATTACTGTTACTACTATATTTCTATCCCAAACCACACGCGCTGTTTTATCTGTCAACTCCATTGAAGTCTAAAGTTTTCAAATCAAAGGTTCATTGATTCAATCACACGGCCTACGAAGTACCCAAAAAATAACAAACAAAAAAAAAAAGAAAAAGAAAAAAAGAAGTCCCCTGCAGTGTGTTTTGCAAATCAATCCCCACTTTACAATTTACAAATCCTTCGTCCCCAAGTAAAATTATGATTACAAAAACCACAGAATTATTATGCTATGTAACAGTACATATTCAATTCACTATATATCACACACACGAGGGGCTTGTGCACACAGTAATGGGAAAAAAGAAGAAGAGAAGGGGCAATACTTAACAGTGAGATTTGGTTATGGTGTGAGTGGTAATTATGATATGCGATGAAAATTGTTGAAGAAGAGAAGGGGCAATACTTGACAGTGAGATTTGGTTGGGAAAATGAAAACGCAGGAAATGATGGGGTGCATAAACAGAAGGCAGAAACAGAATCCCGAGGACGCCGCTAAAGGGACTTTTTTAGGCGGACAATTTCTGCACCACCCAGTAAATACCAGCACTACAACGCCGCCACCATTTGGTAACGTACAGATCACAGACGCCCATCTATAAGAAAGAAATTCTCTCTTTACCTCTGTAATTAACCTGGCTCTTGTTTTCTCTCTCCTTTCTTTTGATTTTTTTTCCAGGGTGTTTATAAATTAATAGCATTATTATTATTATTATTATTAAATATATTAAAATAATATATATTTTTTCATTTTTTAAAATTTATTTTTAATATCAATATATAAAAAAATCTAAATTTTAACCAACATCCGTGTAGCGTTACACACGACTACGTACGTACTCCTACTAGCTATGTCTTTTTTAACGTTAAATATTTGTGATGAAAATAAGGATTCCTCTGACCATTCTTTGTTTTCCGTGTTTAATTATGAAGACCCAGCTGAGCACATTAAAGTAAGCTCTCTCTATGAACTTGATCACTCAAAGTTGCCTCATAAATCCCCTGATCAACTCCACAAAATCCGGGTTGTCATGGTATTTATTATCAACATTCTTTAAAACCCCACTCCATTTCCCCCTTTTTTGTCTTAAATATTTATTAATTAACCGGGTTAAACTTTTACTAATTATTTCAGGTGAATGAAAAGACCAGAATGAGAGTTTCTCTGAGGTTTCCAAGCATCTATTCTCTAAGATCTTACTTCAATGAGACTGAACATACTAAAAAGAAAGACTTGAGGAAGAAACTGCCAGCATTCGATGACAAGTACATGATAGGATCAGAAGTTGCAGCAGAAGCTCTTTACAGGAGAATCTCTTCACAAGAAATTGCGGACAAGAGTAGCTCATGGAGTTTCTGGGTGCTTAAAAATCCTTCGGTTTCACCTCAAAAGGTGTCAGACTCACCTAGAAGAAGTGCGAATGTTAATGTTGGTGCAAGAAAATTGTCTCTCATATCTGAGCTTAAGGGAACCGGAATGGCTAAGTGGGGTCATGAGCGCCGGCAGGTCAGGTTCTTGGCTAAACACGTAGAGGATAAACGTGAAATTGTGGCTGTATCGAAGGACGTAGTTAAAGGCGAAGAAGAGAAACACAGTGATGGTGGCGATGATACGGAAGAAGAGGAAGAAGAGGAGGGTGATGTTAAGGTAGTAGTAAATAAATCGAGAGAAGCTAAAAGGAAATTATGTAAGAGAAAGGGTCAAGGTGGGTCTGGTGGCAAATCATCACCGAAGAAGAAAAGGACTAAAAGTGAAAAGAAGAATCAGGTTGCGGTCTATAAGCAAAAGAAGAACAAGGTCATAAAAAAATTTATTGATAGATGGTCGGCTGAGAGGTAACATAGCTTTTAGTTGTTAACAAATTAAACTCGTAGCTTGTTTATATCAAATTATTTATTAGTGTTTATATGTAGCTATCTAGCTAGTAACTAATTTGGTTGGTTGATTTACGTGAAGGTATAAAATGGCTGAGGTTAGCATGTTGAAAGTAATGAAAGAGCAAAATGCAGTGTTTGGAAACCCAATTCTAAGGCCAGAACTGAGAGCTGAAGCACGGAAGTTGATTGGGGACACTGGATTGTTAGACCATTTGTTGAAACATATGGCGGGGAAGGTATCTCCAGGAGGTGAAGAGAGATTTAAAAGGAGGCATAATGCAGATGGGGCAATGGAGTATTGGCTGGAGAAGGCTAATTTGGTTGATATTAGGAAAGAGGCTGGTGTGCAGGATCCTTATTGGACTCCTCCACCTGGGTGGAAACCTGGTGATAATCCTACTCAGGATCCTGTTTGTGCTAGAGAGATCAAGGAGCTCCGAAAGGAAATTGATGAAGTTAAAAGGTAATTGGTCTTTCTGTTTTGTTAACTAGGATTGATCATGGACTTTGAATTTTGTGGTCTTTTAGTTTGTTAGTACTCGGTACTACTGATCTTAGTATTGCTCATCGGTTTTTCTCCGTTACTGTTGGGGCGAGTTATGTATGCTCATGATTCCATTTGTCGCGTATTTGTTGTCTTATTGCTATTGGTGCAGGGAGATGGTGTCCAGAAAATGTGGGAAGGAACTAGCCATTATGGCAGTACCAAATTCTTCTCCTACAAGTCAGGACATGGAGCATGGCAGCTTAGTAATTCCAGTGGAGGTAATAAATATGAAAGTTTGACTAGATTTTGACCGACCCAAATTCTTCTGTTGACAACCCGTGTATTATTTTTGCAGGAAATGTACATTGATTTGGTGAATAAGAAGGTAAAGATGGAGGAACAACTAATGGGAATTTCACATTCTTTGTGTGGGATGGAGGTAGGAAATCGTGAAAATTTACCCTTTAATAATTATCATTTTCTTTTAGTATAGCTAAATTTAAAGCTGAAAATCCTACAATAAAATAGTTTCATAAATGATGAATGTTTTGGTGGTGAACTTTCGCTGTCCTTGGCAGTCCTTTCTAGTCTGGATAACATTTATATCGTAACAATGTTATGATTAATGATGATTTTAGGATGAATTGGTTATCGTATCAATGTTATGATCAATAATGATTTTAGGATGAATTGGTTACTTGTGATTGGTTTGTCCTTACAGTACAACGGGGAGACTTGGCAGTGTTTATTGTCGTAGCATATTATGTATTGAACCGTGGTGTTATGATGATTGAAATGTCTAATTAACGCAGGAAGAAATGAAGAAGCTAAAAACCAGAGTGAAAAAATCAAACAGAACAGAATCAACAGAAAGGCCAGCATTATTAATGGGATCGACAGAATCAACCACACCAGCTGGATCTGGAAGAAAGGGGAAAGAAGTAATGCACCAGGAAAAAGAAGCAATGGTTTTAGGGGAATTAGCACAAGAACAATGTCAGTCATCAGGAGGCAACATACCACCAACAACAAAATCAGCAGCACCAACGGAGGACAGGGCGGCAAAGATAGAAAGGTTGAAAAGTGGGTTTAGGATATGCAAACCCCAGGGAAGTTTCCTGTGGCCTGATATGACTACCTCAACCCCTCACCCTCAGGGTGAGGTACAACTCCAAGACCTCATTGCAGTGCACACGCCTCCTTCTGTGTCCTCCACTTCACCAAAACAATCTTACCTTCTGTTTACTCCCCATGGACCCCGCCATACTTCCCCTGTGAAGGCATCAGCTGAGAGAAGGCCTGTCACCATTTCTCAATCCACACCTGCCACAACTCCAATTACTTTTCCTCCCCTTGATCGAATGATTCACAACCAGTATGAGAAGAGCAGCATTTCCACTTCTACTACCATCACCAACACTATCAAAACCCCTCTCATCAACCTTAATGAGCCACTGAATACCAATCAAACTGATGATTATGGGTTATTATGTTGGTCTCATTCCCATGCCCATGCTCATGCTCATGCTCAAAGCTCCCCTTACCCTGTCACTTACCAAAGAAGACATCATCAAGATTTGACTACCACTATTGCCATGCCAAGGGTATGTGTGCTGACTGATAAAATCCCAGTTTCAGTTCGCACCCATATTTTGGTGATATAAACTTGGTATATATGCTGACTCCTTTTTCATGTTCTGTATGTTTTACGCAGTTGGGACCCACAAAGAAAGAGATGATGAGCCAATGGGAGGAAGGTAATCCAAGAAAAGGAATGATTAGGAACTGTGAGCAGCCGCAGCAGCAGATGGGATGCTCCGGTGCCTCATCCATTGCATCTTCTTCCATGTCAACGGAAGTAGGGACTTGGCTAGCTCTGGCTTCTTCTAAGCCTTCCGTGGAGCACAAATCTAAAAGGGGTTAAACATTATATATCAACAATAGCAGCAGCAGCAATATTGGCTGGTTTATCATGCTAAACTAATTACTATATATTAGTGTTAAATTTAAAACAATTAGTTAAGCCCCTGATAGAATACAAACAATTAAGTTGGGGTTTTACATTTTGCTTCCCATGTCTTCCTATATACACAGATAGAAACGGCATCTAGATGCGCGCAAAGAGCTCTGGCCTAAGAGAAAAGAAAAGGTAAAAATTAATACGATTTATGCATAAGATATACTTTGGTTACCCTGATGTTATCTTTATTACTAAATAATATTAGGAATGATTCTGTTCCATTGCGTTCCTCACCATTTGTGCACGTTTGTGGTCAATTTAGCTTGCTCCATTGCTTTTTTCTTTTTATTAAATTACCTTAAAACACATTTTGTAATTTGATAATGGTAATATTTTTTCAAAAATTACAGATAAAATTTTGGGTCATCAAAAAATTAAAATTAAAGTCTCATATATATATTTTGTAGTCATTCTCACTCGCTCTTTTTTCATCCCGATATTTCTCTGTACCTTTATTTATCAAAGTCCAAAAAACTCTAAATCAAAACCCTTTTAAAATATGATTGATGGTTGTTTAGAAGGTGTTTAATATTCCATCAAGAACCATTTAATTAGCCATTTATATTTTTATTTAATTAGTTAGTTTTTATATCTCAAACATAAGCCTTAAGAAAAGAAAAAAAACCCATCAAAGTATATCGTCATTGCAGTTTATCTTAATTTTTACTTCAAGGTTTATAAATAATAAGTCCATTTGAACTAGACCAATTTCTTCACATTTTTTTTTTGTTATGGGACTTGCTTTGAGGTATTTCTTAACCTAATTTTAAAGAAAAAAAAATGAAAAAGAAGTTATGCATATGTAAAGAAATATAACACTACCAAGGCATGAAAGATAGAACTACGTGGTGGTAAAATATAACCATCTAGGTGGTGGTCCAGTGGTAAAAGATTGGGACCAAGAGATTTGCTCTCTCTATGGTCTCAGGTTCGAGCCATGTGGTTGCTCATATGATGGCCACTGGAGGCTTACATGGTCGTTAACTTCAGGGCCCGTGGGATTAGTCGAGGTGCGCGCAAGCTGACCCGAACACCCACGTTAAACTAAAAAAAAATAGAACTACGTACGTACGATGTCAAATCAAATCATGGCACTATAGCTGATAGTGATTTTGATGAAAATTTAAGAGATTCAAAAATAAAGAAAACATTTGCAAAAATATGGTGTGATTCCCACTTCATATCATAATCTATCTTTATTACTTAGATAAACCAAAGTCCCTCTGAATTTGATAAAAATAAATATGCTAATTACACAAAATAATATAAAGAGATTAATATTCAAGAATATATATGCAGTAATACCTGGAGGCTGGAGCTACTACAGGGGGGCCTAATTATTGGTTAAGAACGAAACCCAAATTTCAACAAGTGATTGGTTCATGAAAAATTACCCCAGCAAGTTAGGAACTGTTATAGCGATGAGAGAGCAAACCTCCAGGCTTTCAAGGCCCTCTCCTCTCTTCACTCCTTACAATAAGAGAAACTATTAGGTTTTGGATGGGAATTCCAGTGACGACTGAAAGCATGAACTATGTCCTAGGGTTTGTAAGGAAATCATTATAAACACAAACCAACCATCAAGAGCCCTGAAGAAATTTTATAATTTTTTTTTATATATATTTAAGTTGTAACTAGAAGAGGGATAAAAATAAGGAGGGAAAAAACAAGCCACATTTAAACAAGCAAATAATAATAAAAATATATCTCTCCTCAATTTTTTTTTATTCTTTATATTATAAACTTAAAATTATTTTTTTAACTCTTTCTATTAGATGACATATCATTTCACACAAAAAAACGAAATGTTTTTTGCTTTTTTTACTCAAAAAACTAAGAGAAGACCCTTTTAAATAAGAGAGAGAAAGGCCTGGTCAAGGAGATATGAGATTGAAGGCCACACACCTGGGTTCTTTCTTTCAAATGCCTAGGATACTTGGCCATAGACCTGTGCTGCTAGGCTTTATTATTATTATTGGTTTTTTTTATATATATTTTAATTAAATATATATTTATGAAAATTGTTCATAATTCGAATTACAAATTTAATAGATTATAAATAATATCTAGGCTATTTTTTTTGTTTAATGTATTTTTTGTCTATCAATTTTAAAAATTATACAATCTTACCTGTTATCAATGATTTACATTAGTTATCTCATTCCCACACACTTGTCATAGTTTTTTTTTTTTTAATATTTCATACAAAAAAAATCAACATACTTTTTATTGTCATATAAATCTATTAAATAAAAAATGATATTTGAAATAAATAAAAATTATTGAATTTGATAACAAACAAGACTTGCATCATGAGTTTAGTTGTTTGACTTGAGTTTACTTGGATTTTTTTTAAAAATATTTTTTTTATTAATTTCATTCTTCAATACTAAGTTCTTTACAATTCATTTTTTAAAAAATTATTTCTGTAAATTTCACATGTCAACGTAGATTAACTCAGGTAAATTCAATTAATATGCTTCCGTCTCGATATTAGATAAAAATATCATTCAATATACATCCAGTTTAAAATTCATGGTTAAATTTATTTTTTTTTAGAAGATGAGTTAGCAATACCTAGAATTTTTTTTTCATTTGAATTTTTTTTTTACTCTCAATGGACTAGTATACACTAAAATAATCTATCGGAAAAGGAGAAATAAATAACCCTGTGATCATTTTGATGCATGCTAAAGGCTTTCTGGGATCTGGAAGTTCACTGTGATTGGAGTATAATGGCTGTCTTTAATCGGCATGGCAAATGTGCTGCCCAGTGATCACTGGTACACTATTATTGTACATGAAGAATAGTAGAAACTAGAAAAGCCACTGTTAGATTATCGTATGCTTACACCGACTCGCAGAAGAAATAAACAGAGATGACTAAAATCAGTAAATCTTATTAACAATACCTAATCCTCAATGCATGCCAAAGGTGTAAGTCAGCATCTCATTTGCTTTGCTACAATGCTTCTTGCTTCATCATCCTTGGTCAGAAACAATGGTCTAGGATAATTTCTAGAGCCTAGCAGTTCCTCTCGAGTTACAGAGACTAATGTCTTGAAAGTTGATGCAACAGGATAGTGCTGCTGTCAGTTTCTTCAAATCATCTGTTGTATGTGTTGCGCACAAAGTCACTCGTAACCTGATTTTGAAAAGAAAAAAAATCGGATCAAAAAGGATTTATTCAGGTGGATAGAAAAAGTAACAACACAAGGGCATCCAAGTTGGAACCACATGTTGACTCAAACCTTGCCACGATTAACGGCATTGATTTTTCTTAGCTCTCAGATATAGTACGTTAATTTTTAAATCGAACCTAACTTGAGGTTTTGAAATATCTTGAGGAACTTTCTGATATCTGTTGGTCTGCTTAAAATAAATGACTTGTAATGTCAACTTCCTCTGCTCAAGTGTAGAACCATAGGTGACAAATAAGTTCTTGTATAAATAAATCATAGCACAGCAGGCCACTGCTGACTAACACAAATTCTTCGAGTGTGAAATATGAAAGATGCATCATGTGTAGGCATTTTGCGCTTTATAAGGCACTAGTTTATATTTGAGCCGAGCATCATCAACCTATATTTCTTTTCTGGTAAGAGTTTGAGCAAGTGTGCATCAAATTGCATTCCCTGACACTGAAATTGGGTGAAAAGGAGCACTACGTCGAAGGAACCACAAAGAAAGTGCATCTAAAACCGAACAGATATCCTTGCACAAAAGAACATTAAGAGGGTCATCATGAATATGCAACAAAACCTGCATGAGTTGGGAGGCACGGTCGGGGGCCTGATTGCAGTCACGTGAAAACCAGATTTCAGCAAGTGCCTGATCCATCAAAATTATTGTAGTTAGTAGCTGTTGCAGCAGACACACAAGGTCTGTGCATGTGCAAGAGAGAATTCATTTTGAGAGAGAGAGAGAGAGAGAGAGAGAGGAAACCGGCTGGCTTTGAGGGCTTTCTCTTCACTCCCTACAATAAGCGAAATTATGGGACTCGTGATGGGAATTCCAGTAAGAGCCCGAAACTCTTGCACCCTGTTCCAAATTGCCTTTCTACGCCATCCTTCCTTTTTCCCAACAATAACAGCAGCTGTCAGGTTGTACACAAGTTGTTACAGCAGAAAGTTTTTTACCAAGAAAGCAAAGGCTATAAGACATGATAAAATTAAGTTCTACGCTAATTGTAAACAACTACGGAATTTCAAGGTTTTTTGTCGTAGACTTCCTAATTAAATGAAGAATTACTAGTATCCCCACCAAAGGCCGAGCAAGCTGCACACGAATGACCTGCAGAAAATGGCATCAGAAATCCCACGAGCTGCAAGTTCTTGTACGTGGGAAATTAACCAGATTGCATGATGTTAGGTGCTGGGAATCAGTCAGAGGTCCCATATAAAAAGAAAAGGAAAAAATCAAGAAAAGAAAAGAAAGAAAGAAAAGAACCAACAGACTGAAGTTTACCGTGGGCAGCAGCAACAATAGGGACTGGTGAAGAAGTTGAAAATATGAATGAGCGGCCTCTTGATTGTATGAGTTGCTTCCACTTTTTGCTGTTCATATAGCATTGACATAACTTCATCAATTACTTTCATGTGCAATGCAACCTAAAGTAAACTTTTAAAAGTAGAGGACACAAGGGTAATAACAGGGTAAGTAGAACATGAGAGTTGTTAATTTAAACAAATGTTAGCAAAAACACAAACAGTCCTGCAATGTATCCTCTTTCAAAGGTTTAAGGACTATTTTAACAAGAGACAAATATAATGAAAGGTTTCGTTTTCTTGGGAAATGAGAAACAAGTGTTATTGTAGTGATGCATCACTATTGCTCTCCACTAGTACCTGCATGCTATAAATCCACCATGGCAACCAGCAGCCTTACTCAGAGTTCCAATGCATATGTCAACTTGCCTATCACAATTGAACTCCTCAGCCACTCCCCCACCATGTTTCCCACAGACAAAAGTTCCATGAGCCTGAAAAAACTCTTAAGTTTAATTCTTTCATTATTCATAGCATTTAGTAGCATCAAAGTAAACTGTCAGCAGATTTTTATTTTCTTGATAAAGACTTTACGTTCTCTAACAAAAGATTATTATATTTCACGTTTGCAATCCATACCATAGAAGTTAAATCTCAGAGCTTCAGCCCTTGGACAAGATTCATGCGTACAAGACAGTTTGAAATAGCTTCTTACATACATCAGCCTTCAAGAAAACTTACATCATCGATGACTAACAAAAACCCATGCCTCTCGCGTAAATTCACAAGCTCAATCATTGGTGCAAAGTCTCCGTCCATGCTAAATAAGCTGTAATAAGAACAGAAAAGACAACATTCAGACCCACCTTGTCCACACTAACAAGCACTCAAAAACATACCGCAAGAAAATTGTTAGCAGTTTATCAAGGATGCTATCTTATAAAAGAAATAGGATAACAATAAAATTCAAACACGCAACAAGCATACTGACAATGGATACGAGTCAGAAAAGAAAAATGGGCATCTGTGGTTGTTTAACAAAATAATAGTTACTTATGATTAGCCAACACTTGCAGCAAAAGAATAGAAGTTGGAATGGCATGCTAACCTATCAGTCACAACGACTTTCTTCTTCAACTCACAACTTGATCTATGGAAAAAAATAATAAAAACAAAGTCAGATATGAACTCTGTGAAGAAAAAATGCAATGCAAAGGAAAGCACCAAAGGAGTAGATAAAGGCAAAGAACCTACAACAATGAACTAAGGTGGGACATATCACAATGCCTATAAACATACACATCAACAGTATGTTGTCGTTCAGCAAGACGAATACCATCAATTATCGAAGCATGGTTCAGTGCATCAGAAAAGAGAGCAATCCTATCCTCCTTCATAGGTTTTTCAGCTGCAGCTAAAAGAGAGACAATGTTTCCAAGAGCTACCATCACTGCCATATTGGCAGCGAACCCTGTAGGACAAAGAAGACAATCCTAGCATATATTAAGAACAAGTATGCATCAGTGTTTCAGTTGAATATCCCAAACATTCAAAAGAGTATTAAAACAAAGCATTGTGTTTCCTAGAAATCAAACCGAGTTTCATGGATTTTCATTACGTGACAAGATCAGGCAAGCACCCTGTTAGAGAGTAATATAAAACTATCTTGGAACCTCACCTAATATCTTAAGCTGTTAGGTGAGGCCCCAAAATATGATTTATATAATTCTCTAACACACCTCTTTAAGTGAAAGCTCTTTGAGTTTGAAACTTGCACAAGCCTACAATACTTTCTGCTATTAATTAGAAGAGAGAATGAAAGTGGTGAGATTCGAACTTGTGACCGTTTAGTAATCGAGGTTCTAATACCATGTCAAAAAATCATCTCAATCCAATAGCTTAAGCTATTAGATAATTATTAGGTGAGCCTTAAGATAATTTTATATTACTCCGCGACACACACCCCTCCCTCCCAAAAGCGAGGGGATAAAAAAAAGATGAAAATAATAAATGAATGAATGAATAAGTTGACAATAGTTTTTCATTGTCTTCCTTACTTTCCTATAAATCCACATAACATGATGAAAATCCCATGACCTGAAACTGTAAGTGATAACGATTGATCAATTTAATCATGCCAGAATTGTTCTCATATAACGTATAGCTTGATAAACCATTCTTATTTTTACCAATAATGTAATAATCATAACGATAAAGTGGTTGGATAGTCTTATAACAGCAATTGTAAATCACTGAACTGACAGAAGGCATTAAAGCCATTGAAGCTCATACCTCTTTCTTCTTTAAGTCCGCCAAGGAAGACTCAAGTAACCTGTGGTAATTTGTATATCCACAGATTAAAGCAGAACCTCTAGGCCCCATTCCATGCTCTTGTGCTGCCTGATATAGTATTAAATCATTATATCGTCGAAGCAGGGAAAAAACAAATAGCAAAAGTTTTTTTTTTTAAAAAAAAAAGTACCTTTGCAACTGCCCTGGCAATAGTGGGATGAGAACTCAAGCCCAAGTAATCATTTCCAGAGAACAAAAGTAGCTTCTTGAACCGTCCATTAGCTTCTTTATTGTCAGCGACTCCATTGCTCCATGTATCCTCGTCTCCTATAAACATCATTACTGAAATTAGACTAGAATACACATTTTCTTGACATGAGAGACAAGAATCTAAAACAAGGAATAAAATTTAAAAAGAAATGCACGATTGTTAACAATTCTAAGAGCAACCATGTCTTTATTTCACTCCAATAATGCATAACAAATTTAAGAAATGAAGAAGAGTATACCTGAACTGGGAATGTCAAGGAGCCACTTGTGAAAGGTGCGCTCTGAAATGGAGATTTCAACCGAGGATCGATCCCAAGGCTGCATTTCGTCGAACACCTGATAATCATCTTCACAGTTTTTGTGAGGTTGAGGGGAAAGATTAATGGGTCTTAAAGATCGAAGTAGTTTTAAAGAATGAAGCTTTGCAAGTGCCTCGTCTACCCATGAGTCCCATGAGTCACCATAACTGCTATCATTCTCCATTTTTTGTAGAGAGAGAGAGAGAGAGAGAGAGAGAGAGGCGGAGAGGTAGAGAAGACGGAAGCTCAAGCTCAAGCTCAAGGAAGTAGTTAGCAGTTGTTATATGACGTAGGTAGGTGGTTTATAGGCAGAGCAAGTCCTCTCCTGTCCTGCCTGCCGGCTGCGTTCACGTTTTTATTATATATACGTATTGTATATGTATATGTATTCATTTGAAATTGAACACCGAGTCCTAATACGAGGCACCTTCTTTTTTGGGTTTAAATTTCAATAGGATGGATTCACACTCTTTCTAATATGTGTGTGGGGTCTGCATCTAGCAGTGTTCTATCATTTTTAAATTTCCAATCGTGTTTACTTTTCAATACGCCATGTGATAGAACTATACTTGAAATGTAGGGGAAAAAAAGGATAATTTTGTAGAATATGCCTTTTTTCGGGTATAAAATACAAGTTCAGATTATAATAGCATACATGATATTATATAATTACATTAAAAAGAGTCGTAAAAAATATGTCATTTGCAGAATTTGATTGTCTTTCTAATTTTATTAATGTGGATTTTTTAAATGATATTGTTCCACGTTCACAAACTCATGGAAACCAAAAGCCTTCGCGCATAGGTTTTGTTTGTGATGGAATTGCAGCAAGTCAGTGTTGTAATTCGTATAACTGTTTTTACAATATATTAATAATGAAATGCATATTAATGTAATTACAAAATAATAAATTAATACATGTCTGTTTAGGTCATTTTATTATCAAAATTAAGTTCAACCACAATTTTAATCAAACATCATGAATATGTTTTTTTGCTAAACAACAACTTTAACTATAGTTTTAACTGAATACATATTTTAATCAAACCAACCATAATTAAAAGTGATTTTTCTAAACTTATTTTTTTTCAGACCACAACCACAAAAGTTATTACAATACCAAAACACGCTCTATTTCTTTTTCTCTCCTTTTCTTATCTCTTTCCTTTTTCCTTTATTTTTAGTTATTTTTATATAAAAATACCAATGTGATATCAGACCACTAAGAGCACTAACAAAAATCAATCTTATGCTAATAATAATGATGACATAATATTATGTCAGCATAATATAAGCATGTAAATTGTCATTCTTTTCTTACTTGTGGAAGCTCTTTTATCCAACAACAAAAGCCCTGTGGTTTCAATAAAAATTGATGCATTTACTTTGTCGGTTTGTAAAGAGATGGTTTAATAAAAAGGTCAGATTTTTTTTAGTACGAGGGACTAGTTGATCAAGATATTTAGGGTTTTTTTAAGATATTTTTAGCTAGGTCTACCTTTGTTTTAAGGATTAGTAAAAGTCAAGTGGTCTCTTGTAGAGCTGAGATTGATTTTGGTTCAATTGTACTAATTTAGACATGGTAGAAGTAAGTTCAGGTGGAAACTCGAAAAATATCATTAATGAGAGTAACATAAAAGTTGAGTTGGAGCTCTTAGTGATAATTCCTCACTTCAAACTAGTCATGTCAAAATAGATGGAACCGATTGTCTTGATTAGTCACGTTCATGCTTATTATTTATTAAAGCTTGAGAATTGTATGGTTATATTATAGGAGAACAAGTAAGGCCGGTGATAAATTATGTATCATTTAATCGATGAAATTAAAAAAAATCATTAGTTATATCTTGGCTTGTTAACTTCATGTAGCTTTCTATTGCTCATGGTTATCTGCTCCATGATTCTGTATCAAAATTTTAAAGTGTTCTAAATCAAACATACTTTTAACTTAGTAATAATGCACAAGTTTATGAGTCGTGTAAAGAGGTGCATGAGACCAAACAAGATGAGATGACTGTAGCTTAATATTTTGCATAACCCAACAATTTATGGAAGAATTTGGATTTCTATCAAGATTTTAAGTTGATTGTCCCAATGATGCAGTTAGATTTCAGAAGTTAGTGGAAAAAGAATGAGTTTATAACTTCCTTGTTGGACTCAATATAGAGTATGATCAAATTAGAGTTCAAGTTATTAGTAAAAATATTTTTCTTTCATTAAAGCAAACATACACACATGTTCATGTTCAAAATGAAAAGAGTACGAGAAATGTTATGTTATAACTTGTAATTCCATAAAGATCAACCATGGTTGTCCACTCTTCTTAATGAAATAACAAAGGACAAACTTGATTTAGTAATCAATAAGTATTAGACAAAGAAAAATTAAAATAAATTATTGTTGGCATATTAAACACACTAAAGAAACCTATTGGAAATTTTATGGACATCTTATGAGGGGACATTGAGGAAAAATGGTTGGACCTACCCAATCACAAGCTCATATATCTAAGGGGATTGAAATTGCAACTTTAGGTAAACTCAAATACTTTCACTATTTCTAAGAAAGGTTTAAGAACCCTTAAACATCTGATGGCTAAGATTGATCCTCCCTCTGATTCTTCATCCAACTTTGCTCACAAGAATATAAATATCACAACTCTGAATACTTTCACCATAGATGATTATGAGCTATGGGTTATAGATTCAGGACAAAATGATCATATAAATAGATTTTTCAAATATTTTTGTAATCTTATTTTCCTTCCTCGGGTAAAAATAATAACTTATGGTTCTCTATGTTTTGTTTCTGGGAAAGGTTTAGTTCAATGCACTCATACATTATCCTTGTCTTCAATTCTTTTTTTTTTCATTTTTCTAATAATTTGTTGTCTATTAATAAAATAATAAAATATTTAAATTGTAAAGTCTTATTTTCTTTTCTTAAATTATTGTGTTTTTTAAGACTTGAAGACTAGGAAGGTGATTGGCTATGGTAAGGTGGAAAATGACTTATATCTACCGAATATGGATCTTGTTCATCTGGTTGGGATAAGTATAGCTAAACATGCTCAAAAACTTTATTCTTCTATGATTGCTCAACAATAGTTATATCAATGACATAATCATTTAGGGCATCCTTCTTTTATAGCCTTAAATAAGATCTTTCCAACTTTGTTCAAATAATGTAATATAAAAAGCTTATTATATGATGTATATGAATTTACAAAGCACACACATTTTATATAATCACCTATTAATAAGAGAAGTATTACACTTTTTTATAACTATTCATTATGATTAAGGTTCTAGTCAAATTGTTTCATTGTCTAGCTTTCAATGGTTTGTCACCTTCATTGATTGTTACAGTCACACCACTTGGATTTACTTGGTGCATAATAAAAGTGAAGTGTGCTTATATTTCTAAAAATTTCATAAAATGGTGTGCATACAATTCAATACTAAAGTACAAGTCTTAATAAATGATAATGATACAAAATATATGGATAGAACTTCTCAGAGTTATCTTGTTGATTGTGATATTGTTCATTAAACAAATTATATAGACACACCAAATTAGAACGGTGTGGCTGAACAAAAAAATCAATATCTTTTAGAAGTTGCAAGATCTTTTATATTCATAATGAATGTTTCAAAATCTTATTAGGGCGATGCAATCTTTACAACAACATACCTTATCAATTGAATGATCTTAAGAGTTTTGGACTTTAAATCTCTTGTAGAACTTCTATAAGGAGTTTGCTCTTTTATTGTTCCTCCTAAAGTATTTGGTTGTGTATTTTTTTTGTTTGATATAATTGACAACAATTGGAAAATTAGATCCTAAAGCTCTAAAATATGTGTTTATCGAGTACTCTACCATTTAGAAAGGTTACATATGTTATCATCTTGCTAGTAAAAAAATATTTGTTAATATGGATATGATATTTTATAAGAGAAGGTCTATTTATATAAGTCATCTCTTTAGAAAAGAGAGTGGTATATCATAAAATATAGTTCCAAGAAATTTGATAATGGCTAATAAAATTTAATTTAGGTTTTTTAGATATTCAAATAATCTTACGATATATCATTTTTTATCAATCATTATATATTATCTCATGTAGAAAGTTTGAGAAATTAAGAAAAGAAGGGGGGGTAAAAAAAATGAAACAAATGAATGAAAAAAATGGGTTGCATAACATTTTATGAGATATTATATTGAAATTCTTGAAAACTATAGTAACATCTACAAAAGGTGTTTACTGTTAGTACAAGGACCCTAATTAACCTCGTGTCCAACATTTCAACGAGGTGATTTAAGCCTACAAACAATTCAACAACAAAAGACCCTTGATGGAAAGGTTAAATGGCAATCTGGGCGCTTGCTGGAAATGTTAAATGGACTCTGCTCTCATGTCTCATTTGCTGGCAAGGGACTCTGCTCTCATGTCTCAGCATTTGGTGAGAAAACCGCTGCTAAACCTCACTCTAATGAATTGTATGACCTAAACGGGTAAGCTGGTATGGAACCAACAACACAACAAAGATTCAGGCCCAACACTATCTTTGAACATAGAATTGATGTAAGAAATCTAAACTCAAGTACTAGTTTTGCTTAATTAGCAAAATTAATTTGACGTAGAACAAATGACCAGCACTCCTCCTTCATTCCTACCCGCTGCTGGCTATCAGATTATAATTTAAGAACTAATTCAAATTTAAGAAATAACCTCCCTTCCAAGAACAACCAAGCTGTGGTGTTGACCCTGTAAACTTGTCCTTGCTCCCCGTTTGTTTGCTGGAAAGTAGTTTTCATTTGGAAAGTGAATTCTGGAAAAGTGAATTATTTTCTGATGTTTGGTAGTGTAATGGAAAATAAGTTGGAAAACATTTTCCAGTGTTTGGTTATGTCATGGAAAATGAGCTGGAAAATAACTTATTAATGTTTTATTTTTCTCAAGTTTATAAAATAATGAGGAACAAATCTTACAAATTAAAAAGTTGAATGAGAATGAAATTGAAAAAAAAAATAATTTCATAAATTATCTAAAATAAAATAAATAATAATCAAAATAATAGAGATCAAATCTAAAAAATAAAAAAAATAAAAGATGAAGAAATTAAAATAATAATAATTAACATTTCATAAATTATTTCAAAAAAAATAAGTAACAATCAAAATCAAAAGAATGAGGAGCAAATTTGATAGATAAAAAATTTCAAAAAAAAATGATAAGGGAAAAGCAAATAACAATTATAAAAATGAGGACCAAAGTTAATATAAAAATTAAATTTTAAGAGATGAAATTGAAAAATAAATATTCAAAACAAAATATATATATAGCAATCAAAAGTTGGAGGACCAAATTTGATATAATCAGCAAATAATATGATATTTCTAAATTTTTCACAACTTTCGGAAAGTGTTTTCCGCCTAAATATTCTAGGAAAACACTTTCCTGAAAACCAAGCTAAATTTTTTTTTAACAAGTTTAAAAAGTGATTTCTCGAAAAGTGAACATAGCCTAAGGTATTCAATAAGTATATGAACATATAAATGAAGGTCCGTCTCTCTGTGTTCTGATGTCTCTCTACATGCTAAACATACCAACCAAACTGAAAAGTCCAACTGATTTTTTTTTATCTATCTCTACGTGATGCATGAATCCCAGACTTCTATAGAACTTCCTGTTTTTGATATCTCTCGGACCTTAAATCCATCCTGCCTCTCCTCCCTTTCTCTAGCCTGCAAAGAATGGGATTTCTTCCATATAACCAACCGTGGAGTTTCGAAAGATGTTTACAGGAAACTCTATTCCCTTTCAAATCATATCTTCAGCCTGCCTTATGAGTCCAAAGTCAAGGTAGGTCCATCATCACGGGTAAAAACCTACACCCCTCCTTTTAATGCATCTCCATTCTTCGAAAGTCTTCGTGTTTCCGGACCAGATTTCACTACTTCGGCACAAAGTTCTACAGCAATTCTCCCTGACCATTCAAACCCTGAATTCAGGTAATAAATAGTCACGACTGTCACTTGACTCTCTTTTTTTCATTTATTTAATCAGTTGAGAATGAAGCATGAAGTAAGCAAAAATTGCAATCTGTTATATTCTGATTATACTCTTGTTACTTTGTGTTTACACCAGTGAGACAGTTGAAGAATATGGGGCCAAAATGTCAGAGCTTTCGAGAAGAATAGTGAAGGCGGTGCTAATGAGCATGAGGGGTGATTTTGCAAAGAAGTTTTATGAATCTGATTTTAAAAGCTGTCATGGATACATGAGAATAAACAACTATTCATCATCATAACTAGGTCTGTTGCCTATATTGCAAAATTTTATTTTTCTGATATATATCTATTTCTCAATTTAGTCTTTAGTTATAGTAAACAATTTTTTTAATTTATTATTACAAATTATTTATTATTTATTTAAATAAATTCATGCATAGGATTTTGGGTTTATGATTATAAGTTTTCCTTGGTGCCAAAAATAGTTTTGTAAACGCTTGCACAGCCATCTTTTTGGCATTGAAAAAACAATTATTTAGCCCACGATGAAGCGTGAACTACATGACTAATATAGATAGAAGAGAGAGCAAAGAAAGAAAGCGTAAATAATTCTTGTGTTCGCTATGTGGAAATAATAAGATAATCTTTTCTGGGCTCTAGTAAAATTATTTTGAGTAGTGTTATTTCAACCTAGTTATTTACTAGGTTATTGACTTCTTCTACGTCGCTGATCAGATTAAATTTTTTTAATATAAAAAAATATCCAGACATTACTAATCTCTTTTTCAATAGAAAAACATTTAAACTGTGTTATGATAGATGTGATGTAACTTGGTCATCTTGGCAAGTTCAATGGTAATCTGGATGACTAATAAAAATATAATTTGAATTAAAATAAATATTTAAGATGATATTATTTTTATAAAATATTGTGATAGAAGCATATTGGATCGACTCGGGTCAACTCGATTTAACTCGTCAATCTACATACCAAGTTATAAGACCATGATAACCCCATAGAAAATAATCAAAACAAATTATGAAACTCAATTTTCAATGAACTCAATGTTGAATGAAAAATTCAAAAGAATTCAATTAAAAAAGACAAAAAAAAAATTACTCGAGTTAACTTACCAAACCCGCGACCTAAGTCATCAAATATAGATAATACAATAGAAAGCAAACTGAAATAAATTATGAAACTTAATTCTCAATCAACCTAAAGTTGATCAAAGATGAAATTAAAAAAAATCGATAAAAAAAAAACATAAAAACTGACTCAAGTCAATCCGGGTTAATTTGCTAAACCTATGATCATAGTCATGAGATAGAGATAATTCATAGAAAACAAACTAAAATAAATAACGAAGTTTAATTCTCAATCAATCCAATATTAAAGGATGAAATTGAAAAAGAAAACAATTAAAAAAAGGAGAAAAAAAATCTCGATTCAATCTAGTTAAGCTTAATTTTCAATCAACTAATATTAAAAAATAAAATTGAAAAAAAAATCAATTAGAAAAAAAAATTTGAGTAAATTGAATTAACTCGTCAAACTCACTGTCCAAGTCATGAGACTTGAATAATTTTATAAAAAGTAAATTAAAAACAAATTATGAAGCCTTAAATTTAATAAATTTAATGTTGATAGATAAACTTAAAATTAAAAAAATATATTATTTTAATAAATAATATTCTTCCACGAGAAATACAATAAAATTCTAAATTTTTGAAGACATAGGACGAGGATATCCTTATTCAGGCGTTCCTAATTTTTTTTGGACAAATGTAGCACTCACACACACACACGCACGCACACAAATCCAAACTTTCTAATTTTGAAAGTCTAAGGGGTTGTGTCTCATAATATGTCAACTGCAACAAAAAAAACAAAAATTGTCTCAAGCAACTACATTTTATAATTCATCCCAATATCAAAGTTAAAATACAAAACAGGGAAAACTTAGATTGGAACGCGGCACCCTTCATAAAAAATTATTTTTTTTTAATATTTTGTATCGTTTTGATATGCTGATTTTAAAAATAATTTTTTAAAAATAAAAAAATATCATTTTAATATATTTCGGTACAAAAAACATTTTAAAAAATAATTGCAATCACACTCCCAAACATAACAAAAATACAAAAATTTGATGCTTAGACTCCTCCTCCTCCTTTTCTTCTAGCAACAATAAATCTTCATGCTTGACCATAAAGTAAAAGAAATACAAAAATTCGATTGTTTTACATGAACACACGTTATCAGACATGATTCTTTTTTATATATAAGCAAGTTACTAAAAATTATGGTAGAAAAGAACAACTTTTTGTATAAGCAAGATTAAAAAAAAAAAGGATTAAATTCCTGCCCAATTAGCTGCTAGTTAACGGCGGATTGTGATAGTTTTTATGAATATAATTTTTTAAAAAATAAGTTTTTACAAATATTTTTAGTTATAATTTTAAAAATATATTTTTGATTAAAACTATTATAAAATAGATTTTTACATGCAAAATAAATGAAAAAATAGATCTTCAGGAATAAAAAACATGTTATTTTAGATTTTATAAAAATTAAATTTAAAATACAATTATATATAAAATTCAATATAAAAAATAAAAGTTATTTAGCTAAACAATAAATCTTTTCGTGATTAAATAAAAAAACAAAAATTGCCAGAACGATGTTAATGAAATTGACTAGAATTTCTTTCTAGCAACTTCCTATTTAGGAAAAGAGGAATAGGGGAGGATAGATACAACACAAAGATAAGTCAAACAAAAAGAAATGGGGTGGTCATAAAAAATAAAAATGTTAAAGGACCATAAAAAAAGTGCCACGAGAGGTTAAATCCGAAAATGTTTTAAATATCAGGGACTAAGAGCATAGTTTGGGTCAAATATATATATTTTTTAAAAAGCCATAACCTCTATCCCCGCAAAGCTAACTTGACAAACACGCCCTCCCCCCCCTCTCTCTGCAATTTCTAGGGTTTGCTTGATTTCAATTCCCAAGGTTCGATAAAAAATTGAGAGAAATGGTACTATCACAGAAGATTCACGAAGCATTCAAAGGAACAGTAGAGAGAATCACAGGTCCACGCACTGTTTCTGCCTTCAAAGAGAAAGGCGTTCTTAGTGTCAGCGAATTCATTCTCGCTGGTGACAATCTTGTCTCTAAATGCCCCACTTGGTCCTGGTAATTTACTTCCTTGACACCCCCCCAACCCCCATCAAAGCATCCATCTTCGAATATAAGCACCGCTTTTTATTGTAATTGGCGTTAATAAACTTTAAACACGTATTTATTATGTTATCTAGAGCTCCCAGTGACTAAAATTCTGTGCTATATTCTTCGGTTTTCTGCTTCGAGTGGTTGTTGATCATAAATTAGTGAGCTTTGTTCTATTATATGGTTTAGTTTTGGTTTTGATTTTGGTTTTAACAGGGAATCTGGAGAGCCGAGCAAGAGGAAGTCATACTTACCTGCAGAGAAACAGTTTTTGATCACTCGAAACGGTAATTGTCACCATTATAAGCCATGTTTTTTTTTCGTAACAGCATCTACGAAGCTGTGACTTTTATATGGCAATTAGTAACTGAATAGACTTGTAATAATTATTGTTCTGTGAAAGAAAAGTAACGAGGGAAATTGCGGTTTACATTGTTTTGAAAGTACAGAAAGATGCAAATTTAGCCAATTCGCACACATCAGTTTATTTGAATAAGTTTGCAGTGTTTGCTTTATTGTAGTTTGTTGATGCAAATCTTTGTTCTTAGTTCCTTGTCTACGAAGAGCTGCATCTGTAGAAGAAGAGTATGAAGCGGCTGGAGGTGAAGTTCTACTTGATAACGAAGATAATGATGGATGGCTGGCAACTCACGGGAAACCTAAAGGTACCATTTTAACTGGAGCTCGATATCAATTACTGATGCCTTCTGAGTTCTGACTTTATGATTTGCCTTTATTCTAGAAACCAAAGGTGATGAGGATGAGAATGTGCCTTCAATGGAGGCTCTAGAAATCAGTGCAAAAAAAAGTCTTATCCAAACAAACCATTCATACTTTGGGGGAGAGGAGGAGGAAGATATTCCTGACATGGCAGATTTTGAAGACCCTGACAATCTAATTGAATCAGATCCTGTAACTTGCTATTTCTGCTCTTCACACCCTTGTTGTTGTCCAGATAGAAAGTTGAAAGTTCTTATAATTGTCTATGTAAATTTAATTGATGTAGGCAACACTTCAGACTACATACCTCGTGGCTCATGAGCCCGATGATGATAACATTCTGCGCACTCGAACATATGATGTCAGCATCACGTAAGATAAATTTTGATTGAAAACTTCTTAAATTTGGGTGTTTTAACAGTTCTGGAACATTTGCCATGCTCTGTTGAACTATTTGATTTATCTGTGCCACGGTTCTCAAAGCTGAAGTCGTCACACTTTCTTTTAAATACCAATGTAATAATCTGATAATGTTTGCAAAGATGTCTTGATTGAAACTTGCTGCAGTTTTTAGCCTATTATAACATTTTATTTTATCTCGTATCTGCAGGTATGATAAATATTATCAAACTCCTCGTGTATGGCTTACTGGATATGATGAGGTTTGTTTCTGCTCTATCAAATCTTTTTCACTATTTTCAGCTGGGAAACAAGTGTAAGAACAATATATTTTACCAAAAAAAGATATTTTGGTGCAATAAAAATGCACATGAAGGTTGTGATTTCTATTTATTATAGTCTGTGAAATTGATATCTGAACATGGTTACAGGCAAGGCTGTATGGGATTGAATTGAACTTGTTTCTGTACATCATCTATGCAGTTTAACTCATTTGTTGACCGTCTTCTTCTTTCACATGGCAGTCAAGGATGCTTTTGCAACCAGAGCTTGTACTTGAAGATGTTAGCCAAGACCATGCACGCAAAACGGTGCTGAGATTTTGTCATTCTGTTTATCAATTGATATTCTGCACATTGGGTGTGTTTATTTAATACACCCACTTTTAATGATTTCATGGGATCTCACTCAAAATTGAAATTCTTAAAAGTAATGCTACCCACCATGCATCACAGTGGAATTTTAAGGTTGTTGAGAATTGCATCAATTTAAGCTTGCTGGTTTTTACAGAACCATTTTGTATTTGTCTGTATCTCTTCTGATTTTTTCCCCTCAAGTTTAAGTCAATTGAGAAACTGAGAATTCTTTCATTGGTCATTTTTCTGCTTGTGCTGATATATCTCCTGACGTTGGCCTCTTGAGTGGTCATTTCATAGAGAAGTTTTAATGCATGTGTTGCTTCTTATAATCTTTTTTCCTTGTAAATTTGATCACGCACAGGTAACTATTGAAGACCATCCCCACTTACCTGGGAAGCATGCATCAGTGCATCCTTGCCGACATGGGGCTGTCATGAAGAAAATTATTGATGTTTTAATGTCACGTGGAGTTGAGCCAGAAGTTGACAAGTGAGTTTCTTCTCTGATACCATTCAAGAGAAAAATGACATTCAATACAGTTCGTATAATTGGAAGTATGTCCTTGACTATTTCCATGAAAACAGCTCAGTAATTAGGTTGGGGGTTTAAATACAAGTCTGAGTGGACCCCATATTGTTTTATCCAAATGTTCAGTGAGTTTCCTAATAACAAAAATGAATGTTCTCTACGTAAACCAGCCTAGTTTCTTACTCAGTTGAGGATAGTCACCAATCTAGCTGGGTTAAACTATCCTTGTCCAAGGCAGGTCAATTATTTGTGGTTCCAGTATATATCTTTGATAATTCAGAAATGAACTATTGCAATAAGATCCAACAACTTGTATTTTAATAACATAATTGTGTTTTCATAAGAAGGAAATTTGACGTGATTTTCTAGTGCTGATGACAGACTCAGCCCTCAGACATCAATCACCAGAAAATATGTTTTTCTTCCTCCATTACTTTCTTTTCTTTAAAAAAAGCTCCTAGTATGCAATATCTACCAGCAATAAGACATGTGACGTCTCTGGATCATTTAACCTTGATCCTGTCCTGCCTCCTATCCTGTTGTCACATTCAATGAAATCTGTGAAGTATTGTGCAACATCTATGGTGCATTAATAGTTTATTTGCTCAATTATGACTTGTTTATATGTTTTTCTACATTAGTTCATGGTTAAGGAATTTAAATAGCGATTCTACCTTCAAAATCTGAAGCATCACCAACACTTGGTGGATACAAAAGACACACATACACACTCAACAACCCAATCCTTGATATATACTCATTAAAGCATTGGTGGTTATAATGGGATTTGTGCTAATTTTGATTTCTGAGAACCTCATTGCTCACTTCATACTATTTGATTGCCTGATCTGGAATTGAAACATTAAGTGTTTTGCTATCAAAATCTGTCTGCTATCAAAATCTGAAGAGGTAAAATAACAGCAACAATTTCTCCAAAAAACTATTGTATGAAATGTAGTATATTGCTCTCTCTTTCAGAGCTAATTTATTGCTAGATTTATGGCATTTTGTTCTAGCTTGCAATTTGCCTGTCTTTGTTTCAAATTTTCTAGTTCTGTCATCTTATAAATATAATGATTGATATACATGCCAATACATCTTTTATAATCTCCCACTTATATTTTTATCTCGTCTATGTGTATCTTACAATTGCAATTTCTTACTTTGTAGGTACCTTTTCTTATTTTTGAAATTTGTAGCCTCTGTAATTCCAACTATTGAATATGATTACACCATGGATTTTGATCTCGGTAGCTCAAGCAGCTGATGTGAGGTAATTTCCATAATTAACTTTCTCCTTTCTCATCATTGTTCCAACATCATTGAAAATTTTTAACCAAAAAAAAACTTTTTCGTTGGTGGTTTAGTAATTGTGATGCTTTGTAATATGTGACAGTCAAACATTTTGCTTTGCCATTATTGTTCCTGCTCTTCAAATGAAAGAATGCATATAAAAAGTATGTCAATTGGCCTGGTTGATGTCCTATTATTGATAACATGTCTTCAAATGAAATAATAACATGTCATATTATTGATTTACTCATTAAAGACCTTTGGTTTCTTGGCATCAGTTGAGCAGATGGGTTGTTTTCTTTTGTTCTTTACCACCTTGATCCTCCATTGAAGTGCAACCTTAGAAGCTTTTTTCTCTCTCGAACAGCATTGCTCTTGACTTATACTTTTTTCTTCTTGACTTGATCAAATTTACCATTACGTCTGTTCTTTTTCTTGTTGTATTACTGCCTATGGTCATAAAGTATTACCGGATTCCTGGCAACTTTCAGTGCAAAGGTTTAGTCATCCTGTATAACTTTTTATTTGAACTCTGTGCACTGAATGATCATGAAGCAGCTAGATACACCATCTTTGTTCTGTCTACTATGTTTTAATTTAGATATCTATACATTATCTATTTATTGAATTTGGTGACAATTTTTAGATGATGTTTGTTTATTCCTGCCAGGCTGAACCTCCAGTAAATTCAAGAAATATCTTCTGGGGTGTTTGCAAACAATGCCCTGTACCCCTTCCACAACACTCGTTACTGCACATAAATCCTATAAACAATCCACTCATATGCCTTGTATGATCGGGCATAACTGTGAATCCTTTGTGATCTTATGGACATATAGTTGTTTATTATACAGTGTAAATGCACAGATTAACTTTATTAGGATCGTTTAACGTCAAACACCATGTTCAATAAGCCTAGGTGTGGTAACTTGCTCATTGCAGGCATGAATATGATCTTGTTTCAGTGGGAAAAAATTGAATCTTATTGTCAATTGTGTGATATAGAAATAGCTATTTTTCTTGGGATTTTTATGTTTTATCGGTGGAATGAGGGTTGAAACATAAATTCTACCTAAAATAGGTACAATACAATTTTCAAAAAACAAATGGCTAGGAACTGGAGAAGTTCCAGGATACATTCTCATTACAACTATAACAAAAACTAAAGCTTGTGGACACTGTGGGACTCACTCATAGTTTACTGAGTGAATTTATTCTCTCTTTTTTGGTCTTCAAACTTTTTTTTTCTCTTTGATTGAGTCCTTTTGAGCTTGAATAGATGGCCAAATGCTTTTGATTTGTTAATCAATGCTTAAATTAAAAGTTAGAGGATTAAAGTCAAAAAAGCATTGAACATAGGTAGTGGTTTTAAAATTAGCATAAAAAGTTCATTTGTCTTTATACTTTTATAATATAGTTTTTTGGTCCTTTTAGGAAAACTAAATTTTAGTTCATAACTTCATTTTCTTTGTATTTTAGTCCATGGTATGGAAGAAAAGTGAGAGTCATTGAATCATGGTGGTAAAGAGAAAAATATAAATAAACACTGATTTTAGTCAAATATATATATATATATATATATATATATATATATATATATATATTGATTTTCGTGTCATTGCAGGAGGTCATCTAGGGTGTTCTTTTACCTTTCTTCGCCTCAGAAGGTAGATCTAACCTTGAAAAAGTTTTTGAATTCAAGTTGATTTTAGGTTTTTTTTATTATATATTGAGTTATTCGAGACTATAAATAAGTTTATCAAGATTTATAGGGTGTATTTTTTAAGTGATTTGAATAAAAAAAAATACATTGAAAATTTAATTTTAGCACATAAAATATCCTTACCCTAATTATCTGACAACTCTTTAGTAGTTCAAATCTATAGCATAGATGATAGGTTATTTGTGTTTTTATTTTCTAAAAAAATAAAGGTTAGACAACGTATTATTCACCCTCAAATATAGAAAATAAAAAGGGCATGCTCGTAAGTAGGCTAGATGTGTGGCTTGATTTTTTAAAAATGTTTTTTTATTTAATTTATTTTGAGCCCTTAAAAGTTAAAAATAATTGATAAAAAAATCCTTTATTATTTAAAGGTATTATTTTATTTCACTTAAAAAGAAACTATTTTTTTATTTAACTTACAAAAGGTTGTTTTCTTTCCGGTTCCACACACGTCTTGTTTTTTTGTTTTGACAAAAAAATATCACACACCATAGCTGAATAAAAAATAATATTAAAAAATAAAATATTATTAAATTTAGTGGGGTACATGACTTAAATCATGAGTTTAATAAATTAATTCAGGTTCACTCATGTTAATCTTGATTGTTATTTTTTTTTTGTATTTTCAGTCCCTAAAAAAATCATCCTTTGTTACTTATATGTTTTTTTTACTTTACTTAAAAAAATTATAATTTATCTTGAGAAAACACATCATTTATTTAGTTTCACGGGCCTGACCTATTAGATGGTTATTTTTAAAGTTTTTTTTATTTGATAAAAAAATCTCACCTACATTGTTGCGTAATTAAATAAAAAATAAATTAGAAATAAAAAGTTATTAAATCCAGTCAAATTAATAATTCAGATCATGGCTTTATATAAAGTTGTTGTTTATCGCGAATTTAAATGAATTCAGATTAATTCAATATATAATGGTATTAATATTTGAAAAAACAAAATATTATTGATGGTTTTTTTTCCAGGATTGCCAAGTCAGACAATAAGCCAAGGTTTTTATTGTTTCTGCATATCCAATATATATACACACATCACTGTACGTAATCCTCCACGGTGGAGCATGTGGTGGGGGGGAAGATTGTTGCCGAAGAAGAAGAGTCATCTCTTATCCTCATTGAATAAAATAAACTGGAAGCAACTATAGAAAATCACCTAAATCTAGAGTTCTCGATTGATGACATCATCAATGCTAGGACCCTGGAATCCAACGGTCACAAAAACCTCGTCTTCGTTTTCTTTCTTCACAAAGACCTTCAGCACCAGACAGACCCTCCGTAAGGTCGGTTTGCAAACATGACTTATTTTTAATAAATTGATGTAAAATATAATGGGGGAGGGTTAGCTAATTGGGCTTTACCACTCAATCTTTTTCTTGCTACGAAGCCCAACTATCATTTAACCCAAAGTAGATGAAGCCCATAATCACTGCCACCAAACCTAACCGCCATAAAATAAAAATCAAATTCCATCCAATAAAAGAAAATCTTAAGAGTCAGTGTCCGCAGGGAACTAGGAGTACTCATAAAGCAGAAACCACAATTATTGACTACGCATCTGCACTCTCTCCCTCCCTGGTGAAACCCCTGTGGCTTGTGCTCTCTCTCTCTCTCTCTCTCTCTCAAAATTAAATGGACTCCCTCCATCAAACCCCAAACCCTCATTTCCAAACCCTACAGGACCAATCCAATCCTCCTCCTCCACCACCACCACCACCACCACCGGGGAACGTTGATTTCATCCCCGTTTACCCTAACCCCCCCCCTCCTCCTCCTCCTCCAGCTGAAGAACCCCAATTTCCTGACCCCGACAATCAAGACAAAACCCTAATTTCAAATCCTCCTCAATTTGCCCCTGAAAATGGCCACAACCTCCAAACTACCACTCCAAAACCTGAGATCCCCAAACCTTTACTTTCCGAGAACGGTGTCGCCAACACTAACAGTGGTGATAGGGACTATTCCGGTGGAGAAGAGGAAACCACCAGTCGCCGCCGCCGCCGCAGTCGTTGGGACCCACCGGCGGATTCTGGTACTGATGGTGGTGGAGGTGGTAGTAGTAGTAATACTAATAATAATGATTCGGGTAGCGGTACGAGGAAGCGAAAATCGAGGTGGGCTGATGATGAACCGAAGCCGGTGATTCAGTTGCCTGATTTTATGAAGGACTTTACTGGAGGTATTGAATTTGATCCTGAGATTCAAGCTTTGAATGCTAGGCTATTAGAGATTAGTAGGATGTTGCAGTCTGGTTTGCCTCTTGATGATAGACCGGAAGGAGCTAGGTCTCCTTCACCGGAACCTATTTATGATAATATGGGAATTAGGATTAATACTAGAGAGTACAGGGCAAGAGAGAGATTGAATAAAGAAAGACAAGAGATTATTTCCCAGATTATTAAGAGAAACCCAGCCTTTAAGCCGCCAGCAGATTATAGACCCCCTAAGCTTCAAAAGAAGCTTTATATACCTATGAAAGAGTATCCAGGCTACAATTTTATTGGTTTGATTATTGGACCGAGAGGGAATACCCAGAAGAGGATGGAGAGGGAGACAGGTGCCAAGATTGTGATTCGCGGTAAAGGGTCAGTGAAGGAAGGGAGATTGCAGCAGAAGAGGGATTTGAAACCAGATCCATCAGAGAATGAGGATTTGCATGTTTTGGTTGAGGCGGATACACAGGAGGCATTGGATGCTGCTGCAGGGATGGTTGAGAAATTGTTACAACCCGTGGATGAAGTTTTGAATGAGCATAAGAGGCAGCAGCTTAGGGAACTTGCTACTTTGAATGGAACGATTAGGGATGAGGAGTATTGTAGGTTATGTGGTGAGCCGGGCCATAGGCAGTATGCATGTCCTTCACGTACCACTACGTTTAAGAGTGACGTGCTTTGTAAGATTTGTGGTGATGGTGGACATCCAACCATTGATTGTCCTATGAAGGGAACAACTGGGAAGAAAATGGATGATGAGTATCAGAACTTTTTGGCTGAATTAGGAGGGACTATGCCAGAATCTGCAACTAAGCAAACCGCTACCTTGGCTTTGGGGTCAAGTGGTTCTGGAAGCAATCCTCCTTGGGCTAGCAGTAATACTGGGGGTCTTGGTAGTGCCAATCAAGCAGGACTGGGGGCTAATGGGCTTAAACTTAAAGAATATGATGATACAAATTTGTATATTGGTTACTTGCCACCTAATCTTGATGACGATGGTTTGATTGGTTTGTTTTCGTCTTTCGGTGAAATTGTGATGGCCAAGGTCATTAAGGACCGGATCACTGGATTGAGTAAAGGTTATGGTTTTGTGAAATATCGTGATGTTCAAATGGCCAATAATGCAATTGCAAGCATGAATGGTTACCGCATAGATGGTCGAACCATTGCTGTGAGAGTTGCTGGTAAGCCACCTCAGCCTACCGTCCCCCCAGGCCCCCCTGCATCAACCATGCCTGCATACCCTGTTTCAACTCAACCACTTGGTGCCTATCAATCCCAGCAGTTTACAGCAGGCGGTCCCCTTCCGAATGGTCCACCCACCAGCTACACAGGGGCTCCTGCTAATTATACAGGAACTCCGGTTCCATGGGGATCACCAGTTCCTCCTCCTTATGCTCCTTATGCTGCTCCTCCCCCTCCGCCTCCTCCCGGGTCAACCATGTACCCTCCCATTCCTGGACAGCCTATGCCTCCATATGGTGTACAATATCCTCCACTGGTTCAGCCAGTTCCCCCAGGTGCACCAACTCAGACTGTGACGCCTAGTGAGGCTCAACAAAGCTACCCACCAGGGGTGCCATCTGAAAACAGCACATCTGCTCCGCCTGCAACATCAAATGTGTATGGGCAGTCTGGTGCTCAACCTGCGTACACAACTTCTTTGGGTTATTCATCTTACTACAGTGCAGTGCCGCCTCCTGCTCCCCAACCAACAACTGGCCATTCACAGGGCATGGGTAATGTGCCTTGGGCCTCAAACTTGACTGTGCCACCTCCACATTCTTCTGCAGAGAAGACAAGTTATGGTCCAGATGCAGAGTATGAGAAGTTTATGGCAGAGATGAAATGAGGCTCTTTTCCGAGTTACTCCCAATTGAGGTAAATGAACATATCCACTTTCATGTTATTCGTTATAATTCTTGGATTTTCAATGGTATGCATCTTGCACTCGACATGCACAGCTAGACATGGGACTCCAGCCCTTCTATAGGACCGGAGGCAACAGGAAACCTGTCAAATTCTGTCCCCCCCCCCCCCCCCCCCAAAAAAAAAAAAAAAAAAAAAAACCATAAAAATTGGCCTTTTGTTCGCTTATATCTGTTAAAATGTGATTGTAACTAGCAAAATTCCCATTTCTGTTGACATGGGGCAGTGGAAATTTTTGCTTTACATTTCACCTCCACATTCTGGATTCTTGACTTTTTTTACATCCAAAGGTGATTTAAAGGAAGGAGGTTATAGCTTTTTCAGTATGTTAGGCTACCCTTCTAAATGTAGTCGAGGCTGTAGATAATCTGTAATTTCTTTTCTATTGGCATTTAATTTTCTATTTGGTTCATTGTGATATTCTAACCGTTCTCTTTCTTTGGAATGATATTCTTAGCATTGTCATGCCACAGTGGTAGAACATGTGATGTTTGCATGAGGATTTTTTTGTTAACAGATATCACATATTTTTTAATTTTTCTTTATTAAATCTGATTTTCTTTTACTTACTAAAGAATGATAAAATAAAAAAAAAGTTCCATATTTTCGATTCATTCTCACTTGGAAAAAATCCATGAAGTCCACTTATCAACACATTTTCTTTTATTGCCTTCTGTCTACATTACTTGACCTTTTTGCCACCATTGAATAATTTTTACAGGACTGATGTTTATTGGCGCAACCTGATTTCTTACCTCTTGCCATGACTTTGTTGGAAGTTTGGGACTCACATCTTTAACCTTGCTGTACTGTTATGACATTTGCAGAGATTTGGGCTAGCGAGTTCACACAGCTACATCTTAGAGAAGCCACCGAAAGCTTATAAATATTTATATTTCTTGTCTTCTTTATTGAACCTGATTTTTTTTTTCTTATCGATGTTTGTTGCCTCCTATTTAATGTCTCGTCACTAACTTTTATTTTTATTAGCTTAATTGAATTTTCTGCAAGAACTCACTGACATTTTTGTGTTACATTTGGTTATCTTTGGTTTGCTTAACCATTCTCTCTCTTGGCTGTAATGTTATTTTTTATTGTTGTGCTATTATTCACCATTTCTTTCGAGGATAATTGAGGTTATCCTTGTAACCTTGCTGTTGAAGCGTCCTCTGGTTGGTTCATCCTATATTTCAGGAAGGTGGGCATGTCTTAGAATATGAATGCCTTTTGGGTATGTGGAAGAAGCTTTTCAATTCACGTGTTTGTTCATTTATTAACTTTTCTCTCCTGTTTGCTTGTAAGATTGTTCTGATATCTCTTCCTAGCTTTTACATGGCAGGTAACAGATCTCAAACATGTACTGGATTTTGGTAGTGATACTTTTATCAAATACATGCTATCAGATTTAGAATGTTGTTGAATAAGGCTCCTGATGGAGCCAACTTTTCATGTGAATTAAGGGAGTTATCAGTATTCTGTTTAGCTGAGTCGCGAAGTGTGATTTAGGGCCCATTTAGAGCTGCAGTCTGAAAAGTAGTAGTGTTTCAAGCATATGCTTTTGTGATTGCAGCCCCAAATGGGCACCTAGTGGATCGCGGTGATAAAGTTTGCTTAAAGGTATTGCATGATGATTTGAAAGCATTAATGTCCTGTTGGTGGTATTTTGTATTGTTGGTCACTGGGTGGATCTCAGCCTAAGAAAACATTTTAGCTCAGCTTTTTTTTTTCATTTTTTTTCTCTAAAAGCTTAAATTTCTGCCCACTCTCACCTTTTTTAATCTACATGTTCTTACATCAGAAAACCTTTCTAAACTTCTGTCATTTCTTCTTTACCCATTTGCACCCTTCCTGAATGTGCATCTGTAACTCTTTTTATAATAACTGGTGAGCAGTGAACAGATGTAGGCTGCCCATCTGATTTCTCCAGCTAGATTTTAGTTTGCAGATTGGAGCTTTCTAGTAGCTTAACTTTCCTAACAAGTACTCCTATTTCCAAATAAATAAAACTGTGGTGAATCCTCCTTTTTAGCTAGGGGATTGGTGTTTTGCTGAGCTAAATTGATGTGGAGAGACTGATTTTAGTTGCAGGAAGGTTCTAGAGATGTGGTATAATTGTTGAAAAAATACTCAATTATTTGTAGTTAAGCTGTTTTACGATCGGAACCCATCACCCTGATTGTTGAAGAACTCTTAAGAGTTCAGTGTTTGCATGTATTCAACTTTTAATTGCATCAACTGCTGGTCACTGGCACATATGTTTTCATGGCATCTATATTCATTTCTGGCGGTAATATGGCATTGTGGTCCTTCGTCTTAACCTTTTAACTGGGCATAGATGGGGTAGGCAGCTACCTGTATATTATCAGTATGGCAACATATTATCTCATATATATATATATATATATATATATATATATATATATGCATGCATCTGCTTCATTTGCTAAATTTTGTGTTTGCCATTTATTTATAACCTTATATTTTCTAGCTGCAGATCTTTCTCGCCCACTCTTGACGTGTCATCTCCCTTAGTTACTACCTTCCTCCGCACCCTGTCTCTCTCTGAACCAAGAATAACTGCCTTTTCTTTTTTTATCATTTGCTGATCATATTTTCTTCTTTAACTAGATATTTCAAATGATTTTGTTGGTCTTAAAACAGATCATCTCAGTCTGTGCTGGTTTAGAGATGTTCACTGGTCTGGATGGTGTCGCTGTCTAGGACATTGTTATTTTCTAGGAATCTATCGGATGCTCAAGCTAACTCCAATTCTCATATTCAGACTTCTAACGCATGGTTAAATTTAAGTTTCACCTGGTTTCATATGACAATCATTATATGATGCTCTTTAATTCTTAGTATGGCTTTCGTTTGATCTGATCTGCACAATATGGGTGTGATAGCTTGCTCTCTGAGGGACAACTCGCGGCAAGGATGTTTATATTCCTTGATGTTCTTATGATTTTTTTTCCCGATCTATTTCAATTTACGTGCTAACTTTGTTGTGTGCAAGTTGGTCAGGATTTAGTTCCTTGAGCTGAAAAGAAGTTATCACAGGCATCATGGACCTGCCAGATATTTGGTGGTCACCGCCTAATACAATGTTTTAGCTGTTTTAGGGATAGAAGAGGGTTATTTCTGTGATCAAACCCCATATTCTGAATTGGACGTTATGCTAATTAGTTAGTCTGTCATATAACTTTCTGTAATGTAAGCTGTCACTCGTAATTGTATTAAAATATTTAATGGTTTCTGGTTCTTCGAGTTCATATTTTCCCGTTATTACAAGTAGGGCTACTCGCTGCATACATCACCCTTCACAGTTCACCCTATATGATGCAGAGTGCTTGCGGCCCTCGTTTACTTTCTGTAGATTCGTTGTTGGATCCCACGTGTGCTGCTTGGCTTTCCATGGGTTGTGGGTTATTTTCGTGCTCCATTGCCAATGCTTGAAGTTTTTCTCTTGACTGATGTGTTCTCGAGCATGTCTAATGGCATGAATGTATATGATCCTGAAGTATTTTGTTATTCTTAAAATTTTATTTTTAATATTACTGTATCAAACCAATCTAAAAATATAAAAAAAATTAAAAATAGCGAAATGGTGGTTCCAGTGAAGTTTGGACCAATGGTGAAACCCGACTGTTCGTTTGGACTGTAAGTAAAGCATTGAGAAAATATCAACCTGTTCAGTATGAAGGTACCTGAAACAATTTGTGCAGGGCGGAATCCACGAGGAGGAAAACCGAGCGTGAACAAAATGCTTGGCAATTTTACACAACGCTCTTCCATGTAGTGGAGGGGTCGCTGCAGAACTCTGCTGTGTTCACCAGTTTTTTTGTTCATGTAATAGTGGGTTTGAATTCTTTGATTTTTTTACCTTTTCCCCCCCCTTCAAATCCAATCGGTATTTACAAAATAAACTTCCCCTGATGGGATTACTAATCTGTATTGATTTCTATGAATCAAGAAGGTGAATAACCTATGTGGTAGTCTATCGATTTTGAACTCGACGTTATTTGAATGGTGACAGGTGAGGAGGCCAAGATCCTTCTCGACAAATCTTTCTATTATTCATTATTAGAAATTTGTCTGCGGTTGTTGGTTGCATTGGGATCATAAAAGCAGTCTATATAATGTGACGGCATGGCACAACGAATCTTGCTCAGGTGATGAGCTCCATTATTGCTTGCGTTGTCTGCTTTCGGTAGCAGATGCTTAATATGATATGCCTACCCCCCGAGTAAAAATGTTACAGAGGAAAAAATTGAAGCAGACATTTATAAATACTTAAAGGGTCCGGCCTTCATCTTCCATCTCATAATTATTAAACCAGGTTCGGCTTACAAATTAGTAGATTAATTCAGATTTTTTTTAATCAAAATAACATTGTTTTCATTTTTTAAAAATAAAATAAAATAAATTTTGATCCTGGATGCTCCATATTCGTCGTGCACAAAGTAAATTTAACTATTGTTCAAATGAGAGATATAGCTATGGATAATAAATATTGTAATATAAAGTCAAAACCTAACTTATAGCCTGGGTGGCACTTTAGCCTCAAATGATCCAAGTGGTCTGGAGTTACGTCCACCTTCAAGACAGAGCAGACCTACCGTCCCCAAAACATACCCTCTCTCCCTCTCTTTCTCTGTTTTTTTTTTTTCTTTTTACCGGGCCATTAATATTTTTTAAATAAAATAAACTCGTATCCATAATTCCTTGTAAGTAATGAAAAAATGATTAACTCTATTTCAATGTTTCTGTGTAGGAAAAAAACTATATCTTGTTAGCAAATTCACAGAGAATACTATATCAAGTCATGTGTTATTAGCAAGATATATTAGCGCACCAATTGCATCAAGATATGGTACTTTAAGATTAAGTAACTCTTCGTTATCCTCTTAAGATCTAAAAAGATTTCTTTTTCACATCAAGTGATTGGACAATCATTTGGGTACTTAATGGATGTGCTCCATCCATATAAAATCTTTTAAGAACCTTCTTTGTGTAAGTTGATTGATGAATGAGAATTTTATTTACTAAATGCTCAATCTGCAGCCCAAAATAAAATCTTATTTTTCCCAAATCTTTCATCTCAATTTTTTTTTAATAATTTATTGTCTTTGGTATCTCTCCAAGTATTCTAATAATATTTAAATCATCAACATACACAACAATAATAGCAAAATCACATTTTGACATTTTTATAAAAACTCATGGGTATATAAAGATCATTGTTATATCATCCTTTAAATAAATATTCACTAATACGACTATACCATATGCTTCTTGATTACTTTAATCCATATAAGAACCATTGCAACTATTGGGTAAACTTTTTTGGGATTTGAATTATATACTTTAGGCATTTTAAATCCTTTAGGGATTTTCATATAAATATAATTATCAATTGACCTAAATAAATAGGTTGAACTACATCCATCATACACATATTTGGTCTTTCATGAGTTGCTAGATTAATAAGATACTAAAATACAATTGCATTTACAACAAGATAATACGTTTCATTGTAATCAATATCAGGTCTTTATGAAAACTCTTATGCCACTAATTGTGTCTTATATCTTAAGACTTTATTTTTCTCATTTAGTTTTTGTATAAATGCCCCTTTTTATCCAACTAACTTTACACCTTCAAATGTTTGGACTATAGGTCTAAAAACTTCATATTTTAAGAGTGAATTTAATTATGTTGGGATTGATTCTTTCTATTTTAGCTAATCATTTATACATCGATATTCTTTGATATATTTAGGCTCAAGGTTCTCATTTTCATTAATGATATCAAGCAAAATATTTTATATGAAAGAATGTTATCGACAACTATCTCATTTCAGTTTTGTTTTTTTCTTGTAGAGACAATTATTTTTACTGTATTTAGGTACCTAAACCTCTTCCGAGGCTTTATGATTAGTTATGTTTGTATCGTTATGATTCTTTTCCTCCTCAATAATGCCAACTTGATTATTTTCTCATTTGTTTTTAAAGGATTTTCTTTTTTTGAATCGGTTGGTCTATCAGGCTTCTGGTGTGCTTTAGATTCATTTGCTATAATTTTACAGATTGTCCTATTAGAACTTCAATCCAGGCTAGAGCATTTACAACTAGTATATAAGATTTGGTTACTCCTTTTGAATCAATGAATACATTTGGTAGCTAATTTGCTATGTTTTGTAAGTGAAATATAAGTTGAACTTTTCGTTCTCATTGTTTTATACAATGATCAAAATTTAATAATAATAATGCATTCCATGAAATATCTTTATCCAACTGTTTAATTTCTCCCCCTAATACTGAAAATATAGTCTCATAAAAATGACAATAGGCAAATCATGTCGTAAATGAATCGTTTGTTAAGAGTTCAAGATATTTAATTATTGATGGGGACTCAAACCTAATATATTTTCCCAATTTTCTTTGAGGATCTATATTTATACGTTGTGGATAAATTGAAACATATACTGCACAACCAAATATTCTTATATGGAAAATATTTGGCTCATGATCGAAAACCAATTGTAATGGGGAGAATTTGTGATATGATGTTGGCTTAATATATATAAGTGTTGGTGCATGTAAAATAGCATGTCCCCAAACAGAGACAATGAGTTTTATCCTCATGAGTAATGACCTTGCAATTAATTGAAGGTGTTTAATAAATGATTCAGTAAAACTGTTTTGAGTATGAAAATAGGCAACAAGATGTTCATTGCTCATCCCAAGTGACATGTAAAAATCATTAAATGCTTGGGATGTGAATTACTCAGCATTGTCAAGACGAATTGTCTTTATTATATGATCTGGAAATCGCTTGTAATCTAATAATTTAAGCAAGTAATCTTGTAAATGCCACATTGCAAGTTAATAATAAACACACATGTGATCATTTTATAGAAGCATCTATTAAAACCATAAAATATCTAAATGGTCTATATGGTGGGTGAATGGGCCCATAAATATCACCTTAAATATATTCTGGAAATTTTAGGGATTCAATCCTAATTTTAGCTGGTGATGATCTGATAATCAATTTACCTTGAGAACAAGTATCATACAAGAATTCTTTAAATTAAAAAATATTTTGGTTTTTTGATGGATCTTTATGAGAATTCTCTATAATTCTTTGCATCATTATTGAACTTATAGTTTATTATTGCATTGACTTCAATTACACTAGTACTTATGTAGTACAAACTTGAAGATAAAAATAATTTTTCCAATATTTGCTTTTTTAGTGGAGACATTTAATATGATATAAAGACCATTGTCATTGGCAGTCTCAATATGGTACCCATTATGACGTATATCTTTGAAACTTAACATATTTCATATTGATTTGGTAGAGAACAAAGCATTATCAATTATAAATCTTGTTTCCTTATAAAGCAATAAATTGCTCTTTTGAAGCTTTCAATCAAGTCTGTTAAACTTGATATTGTATTTACTTTTTCTTTTATCTTTTTTAGATTTTAAAAATATTGTCTATGTTTGAAAATGGTGTGCGTCGTTGCACTATCTACTAAGCATATATCTTCACCACTGATATTGGACTCATTTATAGTCTAATGCAAGTCCATGTTTTCTTCATTAGAATAAATAAATAAATAGTAAGTTCATAAGAAGACAGTTCTTAAAGTTACATATGACAATTATTATAACACAATCTTTTAGATTAAATAAGCCAATATGAAAGGAACAATTCAAAATACATTAAAATATACTAGTGTAAAAGAAACACACCCAAATGATTAACTCAATTTTAAATTTTGACATTCTTATATTTAACTAACTAATTATTATCATTACTAGAAATATCAATTTTCTCATTAGTTTGCTAAAAAAAAACCAACAACATCAAGATGTGTTCTATTCAAAGGGTCAAGATAAATATCAAAGAAAAATGATATACATCAACAAGATGTTTGGTCATAAGAAAGGTACGTGACCAATGTCCATTCATTTCACACCTATAACAAATTTTTTTCTATCTTCTTGGTACCTTCATTATATATATTCTTCTCCTTTTCTTGTTTCTTCTCATTCTGTGAAGGTTTATTAGAATTATGACCATTATAGTTGCAAAAATTAATCTGTTCACCCATGGCCATGTCTATGGTCTCTACTACGACCACAACCATTATTATTATTATATCTCGTAGCATTTACTTAAGGGAATGGAGCTGAACCAGTCAATTTTGATTTATGAGTTTTCATCAAAAGCTCATTATTTGTTCAGCCACAAGGATACATGAAATCAGTTCAAAGTATTTCTTAAAACCTCGAGGCATGAAAAGTAGATAATGTTTTTTTTTAACATATCTTTATATAATTTGAGTTTAGAACTGATATTGAACATTGTAGAATTATATTTACTTACCGATTTAAAATCATGCAATCATAAATGCATTCAATCATAACAAGCTTTTTGGAGAATAATTGTTCTTTGATAGTCATATCTTTCTTTCAAGTTTTGCTTAAAAAATTAAGGGGATATGTGATTATGAGATACTCAATTTTCAACTCCTCGTGAAGATGTTGTAAGAAAATCATAACATTTGCCTTATTTACACCAGATGCGTAATAAACATTTGGTCAAATATTGAATAAATTTGTTATGAGCTTTAAAAAAAACATGATTCACTTGAATAACTAGAAGGATTAGAAAAAATAAATTAAGTAGATAAACATACTTTTTATTTTTTATCCACAAATCAAATATGACTATAAACATACTTTTTATTTTTTATTCATAAATCAAATATGACTATTTGCTTCAAGATGAAAGCAGCGATGAGTAATTGTGCAGATAATGTATTATAAAACTAGATATATTTAGAAATAGATAATATATTTAATAAAGAATAAATAAAATGACTATATAACAATAAAGATTAGAAGAACACAAAGAAAGCATTTGTATTCGTATCACTACGTCAACTCAACAATACTCTTATTTATAGTCTAATGTCTATTAATATTTATAAGCTCAAAGGCTAGAAAGAGACGTATAATTCAAATGAATTAAGAGATAATAAATGAAATGAAGAATGAAAAATAAATAAACAAACATCCATTTCATAACATGATATTATTTATTTGTTTAGTAACTCTTTGTTTTCTTTCCCCATTGGACTTCGAGGGTCAACTATGAAGTCAACGGATGTGGATTGTTTGTACAAAAGATGAACTGATTTCAAAATCATCTTATCTGGGCTCAAAAAGATTACAGCCATATATAGACCTCAATAATGAAAACATAAACATGGATTCCATGGAACATGAATTTGGAAACTCCACCCCACTCTACAAGCTAGGATTGCTCAACAAAAACAGCTTAACATTCACAAACCAAATTATATATATACAACCTGCCAAGAGAATTCAAGTCAACAAGAGCAACCCTCTTGCCAAACAAGTTAAATTCATTACATAACATGCACTGCCATGTCCACGAGCATAACTTGAGCTGAAGGACTCAAGTTAGGCAACCCATTCGGGACCTTCCATAGTAAAAGTCACCACTGGGAGAAATACTACCTGTCGCGTCATCAAATTATGGTGGTCAAGCCTTCTGGACTCGAGTCACAACCACGATCAGCAGGACCATAATGGAAAGCAGGAACGAGCGTCTCAGCTTGTCCTCAAATGGATCCTTGTCTCCTGCTGATGTCTTCTCATCAGCTGGTGGCTTAAACAGCTCGTTCACCAGCTTTGTTACTGTCTCGATCACTTCCACAACCCTCGCTCTTGTGTTGTCAAATATCCACTTCACAAAATTCAAAGCTGGATTGGTTTCCTCACCAGTCTCGTCTGAGCTCTCAGAAGTTAGTGGATCAGTGTTTTCATCTGCAAATATCATGGAAATTACAATATGAAATACAATATTGCACGCAGGAGCATTACTTTTAATAATCTTGAATGTGGCTCCGTAAGGATGTCATAATTGTTCTGCGTGATTTGTTGTGTTTGCAGATCTCATGTACAAGGCAGGCGCCTGAACCTCCAAAGAAACGCTTCTAGTGAGAGATGAAGCAAATCTAAAATACGCTGGACAGAAATCCTAAACTCGTTAGGTCACTGCCAGCTATTTTTTGAAGCTAAACTAGTAATGTGGACTACAAATATAGACCAAGTTGAAGTAGTATTTTAGGTGTTGGTTTTTCCTTATCCTTCCTGCTTAGAATTATTCTAAAGTTGCATATAAAAAATCATTCCAAAGCATGAAGTTGTGATGAAAGATTCAAGAGTCAGAGATCAAATGCAGGGCAGTGCAGTGCTTCACAATAAAAGTATGCATACCCTGTTAACCAGTTACATTGAATATATGACCATTGAAGTTCTATATTACAGAAACCCATACAGACCTGCATAGTAGGTTTCCCGCAGCTCTTGAACAACAGCATTATTCAAAACAGCATCCCAAACAGCTTTATCGGATGATAACGAGACAACCATTTTCTGCACAGAAAGGTTGCATCCTTAAAAATATAGAAGTAGTTGATCAAACTATACCAAAAGATTAAAAACCAGCAACATGCTACCACTTTTTCCATTACTTCTTCTCTTAAAAGGAAAGGAAAAAAGAGAAGGGTTTCCATTAGACTGAATAAACATGCTTCTGTTTTCCTTGGTACAGCAAGTGTACTATTGTGCACCACGCTTGAAGTGCACAAAGTTGTTTTTTGCTTATGAGAAGGAAGTTTTATGCATGCAAGCTTCTGATATATAATTGTCAGCAACATCAAGCACCTGAACAGATGGTTCTGTCAGCAACAAATGGAAAGCTTCATGAACCGTGTGAGATCCATAAGAGTGCAATGCTCTTTGATTACACAGAGCAGGAGAAGGCTCCTTCCAATCGAAATCTGACCCAACAGAAGAAACTTGGCTCAGTACGGCCGGGCTTGAAATTTGATCAGCTAAATCCTTGTCCACAGTGCATGCAAATTTATCTCTAATGAGTTGGGAATACAAGGGGGCATCAAATACGCTGCAATATAACAAGCCAAAAAACAGTTTACACATACAATTTGTAACTATCAAGGAAACACCAATTTTGCACAAATTTAAAGTTCATTTTTTTTCTCCCTTTAGAAGGGGGATAACATTTAACTGATAAAGCAAGATATTCTCATCTATATCACAGCAATTAAAAGACTAAAAAGGCAAAAATAATAGGTTTATTTTGAGCCAGAAACTATATTGAGGAAGTGAAATGAAATTGAGAACATAGATCGTTTTGATAGTTTCTGAAAATAGGGCATCCAAAGTTCAACCAAGAAAAACAAGGGCTGAGACGGTATCTTGCAGAGTCACAAAAAAACTGCATTCACACAACCACACATAAAAATATGTTTTTCTACTATATTAACTATTTAATCCTCTAAAGCTCCAATATACTGTAACTTCTGAGTACAGGCTGCTGCCTTGGTTTGGACTAGGAAAAGGAAGTTCTCGGTAAACAACATTATTAGGCTGCCTCTGATTTGGCTTCATAAAACCACATCAGCATGGCATTTTCTTAGCATCATAGAACACATGATTCTTTTTGCACTGTTTCATTTCTCTCTTCATGTTTCTGCATTTTGACACTTACAGTGATCCTAATTCTCATTTCTCTCAGCAAAATCCACCCTCTTTAGCTCACAAACAAAACACGTGCAGACATGGCAGCCGAATCTTATTTTACTTGCGGGGAAACCTAAGTCAAGTTAAGCAGATGAAACAGGATGAGAATTAAATAATAGCACTCTTCTGGACACATCTCATGGATTTAAAGAACAAACGTGCAAATAATTTTTTTAAACAGTTACCCAAGAAAATTCAAATAGACCAAGTTTGCTTTCAAATCTTCCTTGGGTTCTCAGAAGTTTCTCTGGCTAGGAAATATAAAGAGTAATCTAGTACGTAACCTTGATTTTTAAAGCTAAACATCATTATCGCCATCACCATCATTCCCATCATAAGAAGAACGATTGTAATATTAAATTCGAAACAATCATGTTTGATCTCTAACACCTGTTTTAAGGAACTTCATTTGTTGAAGTAAGCAGGGGCAGTCGTCAAACCTATCGCCATCACTGTGACAAATGCCACATCACCGCCAATCAATTATCACCAATAATAAAACTTGTTTAGCCCTCAAAACATCAAATATCAAAACACATAGTACCCAAACTGTAACTGCGCATCCTCCCAAACCGAGTAATGGAGACCAAATTAACCAATCACATTAATACGGTCACCTGCAATGATTAATTTTGATTGGTATAGTCTACAAATTGTCTAACAATTATCCCCGGAACTGCTAAGTCATGACTGCACAAATCCGGCCCGCGCGCATCGCCCACTGTGGAGTCCACCGCACTCATGAGCCGCGCAAGGTTTGGATATGTCCAGCAGGGACTTAGCATCTTTTTTTTCTCCCACCAACCACCGCATCAACAGAAAATTTATTTTTTAAAAAAAAGATGCTAATAAAATCACAATAACTAGAAGTCAGTAGTTTCTTCCAAAGCAAGAAACTACATGGGTGGATAACAAAAATTAGAATAAAGAAAAGTACCGTATGTTTGCTTCAATTAAACCAAAAACACAGTTACCATACTAAAACAGCAAGAAAAGAAACTCACTGCGTAAGTGCAGTGACAGCATCGTGAACTTCATCCATGGAAGGAACAGGACCCAGAACAAAATCATCACTAAAGCCAACAAGCCTCTCGTCTTCACTTTCATCAACAGAAACCCATTCATAATCATCAGGGTAAGAACCAGTAAAAGAAGGCCACCAAGTAGAAATGGGTCCACCAGAATTAGCAGATATAGGAACACTCAAAACAGAACCAGAAGAAGAAAGACTCAAAGTATTATTATCATTATTAAGAGAATTGAGCTTTCTAGTTGCCCTTGGTGAAGTAACAGTAGTAGTAGTAGTGTTAGAAGATAATGTGTTAGTAGAGATAGGTTCTTGGAAATTAGTAACACCAGCCCTAGCAACAGCCCGACCAACCACCCTTAACATGCTACCTCCTCCGCTTCCACCGAACATTATAGGAGTCGTATAGTTAGTATGCGTTTCTATTTGTGAGTGTATTTATGGAGGGGAGAGTGGTGACAGTGCTTGGATGGGGATTGATACTTACGAGGCTTGTCTCTTCTTCTTTTTTTTGCATTTTGGTTCCTCGAGTCTCTTCAATGTTGCCTTCAATCCTTACTGTTTAAATCTTTTCATTATCTGTCATTGTCATCTTCAGTAATTTTACAGTGCACATAGAATAATTAAGATTTATTTTTAAAAATTGATTAATAAAAAGAAGTGAATTCGTCAAAAGTGCTAAGAATATTTACATATAAAATCTAAAATCTAGTATTCGTAAAAAATAATAAGAATATTTTCATTTTTTTAAGCCTATAAAAATATAAATTTTATATTAAATAAATATTTATGATTTTTTTTCCATAATAGACACATAATAATTGAAAAAAAATATATTAGAATTTCCATAAAAGCCTATAATATTATTTGAGAAAGATGACAAAATTGAAATATAGTTTTTCTTTAAGTGCATTTAAGTCTAAATCTAAAAAAACTAAAAGCAAAAAAACAAAAAAAATAGGCGCACGAGCATAGTTTGGGTGGCCTATATATATATTATATTGGCTTAAATCAATCTAGGTTAGCCAGCTAAGTTTGTGGTCTAATAAAAAAAACATAAATTTTATGTTAAATAAGTACTCATGAATTTTTCTTCATACTAGACACATAATTATTGGAAAAAAAATGTTAAAATTCCCAAAAAAGAAATGAACAATAGTTTTTACATTTAAATCTAAATCCAAAAAATTTTAAAATAATAAAAAATTAAAAAAAGCCTTGCGTGCAAGCCTGGTCTAGGTGGCTCAATGATATATTGGATTTACCCGGGTTAACTCGAATTAACCTGTTAAACTTATGACTTATGAACTCCAGTGGGTTCAATCATATTTTTTTTATTTATATATTAAAAATATAAAAATTAATTCAAAATCAATGAAATATTCAATGATAAAATTGAAGAAGAAAAACTAATAATTTTTTTTTAAAAAAAAAAAAACAATGTTGAATAATAAATTGAAAAAAAAAATAAGTCATGTGTGCGAGCTTGACATAGGTGGCCTAATATGCCTGAGCTTTAAAAAAGCTTAGGCGTGTAGGCCTTTTCAGCCTAGGCTTGCGTGTCTAGGTCATTTTATTTTATTTTATTGTTTTTTAAGGGACGAATGATCTATTATAGTTTTGACATTTAAATCTAAATCCAAAAAAGTTTAAAATAATTAAATAAAATTAAATAAAAAACCTTGTGTGCAAGTCTGGTCTAGGTGGCTCAATGATATATTGGATTTATCCGGGTCAACTCGAATTAACCTGTCAAACTTATGACTTATGAACTCTAGTGGATTCAATCATATTTTTTTTATTTATATATTAAAAAATATAAAGATCAATTCAAAATCAATCAAATATTGAATGATAAAATTGAAGAAGAAAAACTAACAAAAAGTTAAAAAAAAAAACAATGTTGAAGAATAAATTGAAACAAAAATAGGTCATGTGTGCGAGCTTGGCATAGGTGATCTAATATGCCTGAGCTTTAAAAAAACTTAGGTGTGTAGGCCTTTCAGCTTAGGCTTGCGTGTCTAGGTCATTTTATTTTATTGTTTTTTAAAGGACAGATGATCTATGGTCCACCCCTATTATTTTTGAAAAACGAAATGAGATAAACGATGCGTTGTTGGCTTGTATAAAATCTAGTGACCATAATGGTAACCGGAAAATTAGAGCATATTTTTTTATCCTAAAATTCATTCTTAATCTATTTTCACAACAAACATCCACTAAACACCTTTAGAACATTAAAAAAAAAAAAACCAATTTGTCAATCTAAAAACCCAAAAATATACAAAAACACAAAATCAAACATGTCAAAAACTTTCTATCTCCACCTCAATTAGTTTTTTCATGCAAGATTGAAATTTAAAATCACCACCATCAAACTCTTCTTATTGAATGATCAGAATTGATATCAGTTATTACAACAACTCTAACTCTCTTCTCTCAAATCCAATAACTAAAACATAAAGAAAATGAATGTCTTTCCCAAATTTTAAGTTGACCATAAGGTTTCTCAGTGTTTCACATTATGATTCTCTTTTATTAAATTTTCTTTACCTTAATAAATTTTGACAAATTGATCATAAAATTCAGAATGGATGATTAAAATTAAAAAAAAATATCAAGTAAGAAACTGAAAAAAAAAGTTCATTGCTATAGTGAATTTCAAACTTATTTTAAGCTAAAGAAAACCTAATAAACACCCTTATGATGTTAATAAACAAAGAAATTAACTCAAAACATCTAAAAACATATCTAAAATACAAAATTAAACTGAAAGAGAAAATCATCTCTCAACCCTAATCTATTTTTTTTATTGCAAGATGAAGAGCAAAAAACACCTTAATAGGCACCTGGCCTTTCCTCTTTTTTTTTTTTTTTCTTACCGGTAATTGGGGAAGACAACCCTATTTTTGTTAAAAAATAAAAGTAGATGATGTGTCGTCTGCTGCGACAAATGATATGTTGTCTTCTTGCTCAGTTTTTGAATGTCATAAAAGTGGTTTGAAAATCAAACAAGTGTTTTCTGATCCAAAAATTCATTTTCAACCCATTTTATGCTAAAAACTAACAACCACTCTTATAATGTCAATAAATGAACAAATCAAACCAGAAAAAAACCATTTTCGAATCTTGATTTACTTTTTTTTTTCACAAGATAAAAGGTAAAAATTCCTTAATGGAATTCCACTTGTTGAATAGAACTCTTTGATACAAAAAATATTAATTTTTATAAGTAAAATATGTTCAAGTAATGACTTTCTTTCTCTCTTTTTTATTATTTTTTAAGAACTTTCTATCTTTTTTTCCAAACACAAGAATTCTAATGTAACGAAAATGAAATTTAAGATTGAAATGTTAAGTTGCTCAACTAAAGGACTGAAAATGATTTTGGCCCAAATATTTTGGAAAGCGGCACAAATTGAACAATAAAAATAACCCTTGCATTCTTGCCTCATTGTAAACTTGGTCACCCAAAAGTTTTTTTTTTCACAAGCATTCAAATTAATTTTTTATATATATAAAATTAAGCATCAAATCTAATATCAGGATGTTATTTTGGTATTATAATAATTCATAAAAAATAAATCAAAATAAATAATCCAATTAAATCCCAAAAAGCAATGTTAAATGATGAATTCATTAAAAAAAAACAATGTCCAAATTAGAAAAACACCGAAAGCAAATAAAAAGAAAAAAAGTGACTTTTTAAACAGTATAGAAACCCTGCATTCTTTCATATTTTGTTAGATTAATCCCTCAACTGTTTTTTTTTTGGCAAGCAATACAACAATTTTTCTTTTTAAATCAAGAACCGTCCAGTGTTGAAATGATTTTTTAATACCTCAATAATCTCATATATAATAAATAAAAGAAAATCACAAATCCAAATTCTATTCCAACACAACATCAAAATAATTTATTTTTTTTTAAAATTGAGTGACTAAATTAGAAAATAATAATAATAACAAAAGCACTGCTGCAATATAAGTTCATTGTATCCTAGTGCATAATGGATTGCATATATATATATATATAAAGTAAGAATTGTTGTAAGCATTGTGTCTTGGGCATGATGAATTACATAATGTTCTTGGCACGGGATTTAAGTGAAAAACAATTCTAGCGATCAAATTAGACAGAATTAATAAAATAAAAAAGCAGAGTTGCAATTTGTTTTTATTAATATAAATATTCGGGTCAGTTTGCATATACTTGATTAATTTTACAAATCTTAAAATTAATAATTATATAACCATTTAATTACCTGAAATTTACAGAACTTGAATGACTTATCTAAAAATAAAATCTAAGGCACAATTATTATATTATTAATTAAAAATTACATTAAAATATTTATATTTATTTAATTTGTATGTTTACGAACAAGCTGAATTTGAGTGAGTGAAAGTTAATTAACTGGGCTTCCGAACTATTATTGAACTTCATATGAAAACTCACACGAATCTTTCTAATATTGTGATGCGTTTATATCATGTGGTTATTTCTTGAGATATATTTTGTTTAAAAATATATATAAAAATAATATATATATTTTTTTAGTTTTTTAAAATTTATTTTTTATATTAGTATATTAAAATGATTCAAAACCTAAAAAACATAAATTTAAAATAAAAAATATAAAAAATTTAAAATTTTAAATTTTTATTTTTTTAAAATATAAAAACAAACCAGTTTAGATTATTGTTGATGTGTTTGTTAATACGTAATATGAATACTTTTTGTAAAATTATTTTTAAATTAAAAATATATTAAAAACAATTTTTTTAATTCTTAATATTCTCATATTAAAACTATAAAAGATTACTTAAAGAACATCAATTAATTACTTTTATGCTAGAAAAATAATTTGAAAAAGATTTATTGTGTGTTTGCTTCTGCTTTTTCAATTACTTTATAAAGAACATTAAATTAATTTTTTAAATACTTTCAATTATTTTAATGTCTAGATTTTAAAAATAAAAAAATAATATTTGAATAAAAAAATATTTTTTTAAATACACACAAAAACAAGGTTGGGTTTGGTTAGTACGGTAGTGACTAGTGAGTTTACCCTTTATTTCCTTCTCGCTCAAATAAGCCAGTCTGTTTCTTTATGTTCCAACTGAAATAACAAATCTCAGCTGCCGGAGAAATCAGAGCCTGCAAAAGACCATCCATTCTTTTGATATGTCAAAAGCAGCAGCCAACGTTGCCAGTTTTTCTCACACTTTCAAGTACTTATTGGGTCAGTGCTCCTTTTTCTTTCTTTTCATAATTATTGATAGATAGATAACTCTGTTTGTCAAAATATAATGTGGGTTTCTCGTTTTCTTCATCAGCTACTCAGTTCTTGTCAAGAGGAATCCCTTTTATTTTCAATTCCTGGATCGTTAGACACCTTACAGCCGAGGACTATGCGGTATTTATTTCTTGTTTTTGAAAATCGCCTCACGGGTTTTGTGATCTGAAATGAAATTATCTTGTTTGTGCAGTTATATGCAGTGCAATTTCATCTCTTTGTGACATGTGTGTTGTTTCTTAGTCGAGAAGGATTCCGGCGAGCCTGCATGAGGGCCGACATTAAATGGTTCGCTTCTTTAGTTACATTTGCTTATTTCCTGTTTTATTTTCGTCTAGTGTGAGAAAAATACTTAAATCGTGAAGTAGATTGTTGAATTCTGCAACCTATGCATAGTCTCCTACACGGTTTTAGATGATTGTCAAACCCTTTTATTAGTTAGAATGAAGGCAGTTTCTTTTAGGCCAAACCTTGATTCAGAGTTGAACTTCTATCTGATTTATTGCAAAACTGTGATATATATGCTCCAGTGATGGTGCTTCAACTGAGGAATATGCAGCAAAGTTATTAAAAGTAGCTTGGATGACACTCCCTCTTGGAGTAGTTACAACGATTTCAGCATGTGTTTTTGTTTTCTGGTGGCAAGGATTAACTTATTCTGATCCATACGCACAAGCTATCTTGATCAATGGTAAGATGCTATAATTGCCTCGATCATTAATGTTGTTGCAACATGATTTTCTCTTTTTGAACTGTTTTCTCATATCATTCTTTATTGCCAGCAGCAAGCTCAACAAAGTTTTAAACCTCCTGAACATGTTTTTCCTAAACATTAGTTAGCTTGTCAATTGAGACTTTCATTTTAGTACCTTTGGAAGTAGAAATGGGTCATAGGAAAGCTAGGGAACTACTCAAAAGTTGCATAATTTACAGCAAGTTTGAGAAAGCAGTGGCTTTGTTGAATGAAATTTTAGGAGAGGAATATAAGAGTAAAAAAAAAAACATGTGAATCAATTGTCCAAATGCACTGCCCTGTACTTTGCTAATGTATTGATAAACCACTAGTTTTCATTAGTTTCACCATTCATGATCCATTATCAGATCTTCATGATACTTTGCTGTAGCAAGTATATATCATGTCTCTCCTCTTCCCACCCAAGGGACTCTTTCACATGCTTCTCCATGCGCTTTGTGCATTACATAGCATCAATTACTAGCTTACTAGTCCCTTTATAGTAAACTTGTTTCTTTTATTGCAATTGAATGTACTTTATCTCATCAGCATTATCCTTTTCCAAATTACATAAAAAATGATTGTTAGCTCACTTTATGTCACAGGCTGTGCATGTATTTTGGAGCTTTTGGCCGAACCCTTGTATATTGTCTCTCAGAATTTGCTATTGCTCAAACTGCGGTTGATCGTTGAAACAGCAGCTACACTTTTGCGTTGTTTGACAATGTACATCCTGATTGTCAAGCAAACCAGCATGGTAAAAGTTTATTTGAAAAGGCAGCTGCTCTTTTGTGTTGTCTGACAATGAACATCCAGAAAGTTATAAGTGGTCAATCTTACTAATGGCATGTGGTAGATAAGCACTTGAATTCTTTTGCAGGTAAAAATAAAGTGTCACCATCTGTTTTTGAGACAATCAAGGATGTTAAATGATGCTATATGCATCAACAACATCCCAGTCTGAAAGTTTGATGAGCGTGCATGTTTGTATTAATTGCATCTTATGGATTCACCATTTCAATGTTTTTGTATTAGGTTCAGGTGTGTTTGGGAGTACTTCCGCTTCTGCTTTTAGGTGTTTTTCAAAAGTTCTTTTAGCTTGAAAAAACATTAAATTGATATTTTTAATGCTTTTTGATGGTTTTGATGTGCTGATGTCAAAAATAAAAAACAAATATGAAAAAAAAATTCATTTTGATGCATTTTCAAGCGAAAAGCTATTTTGAAAAGCACCTTGTACCACAATCCTAGACACACTTAATAAACAGATTTTGGGGAGAATCTATTCCTCTATGTGGTGGATATTGTCTGCTAATCAGTATGCTTCATTTTCTCGTTTCACCTTTTTTTCTAAACTGAAATCGTCCATTTCTTCTCATCTCCAACATCTTGGATTTTTTTTTACTTCTTTTCTTGTGGAAGTCTTTGGGTGGATTTTATGCAAGATTTTTCTTCAACTTATGTTTAGGACTTGGTTATCTCACTTTTTTCTCTTTTGGACATTTGAGATAAATTCCTTGAAAACTGGCTACAAAATGGTAATTTGTTGCGCTATATCATTAAAAAAAGGTTGAATAAATGTATTTATTCATGTCCCCGTATCTATTTTTCCAAGTAATCTCCTCTATCTGAATTTCTAGTGGTAAGACTCTTGCTTGTTTCTTGAAATTTGTGGAGCCTAACTCTATGGGCTTGTTCACAAAAAACTTTGACAGAAAGTTTCTAATTCTCGTAGGATAAGGGGATTGTTTTTGCGTTGTCGCAAACTGCATATGGAGCTTGTTTGTTCTTAGGATATTGGAGTTACTTTGTTCTTTTCCGTGCATTTAGAAGTTCTGTTCTTTTCCCTTTCAGGTATGATTTCTTTGTATGAACAAAATTGCTTTCTTCGGTATGATTTGATTTTCATCCCTGTCCCTCCAGTCTAAAAGAAAACAAAGCAAGGAAAAATTGCTTAAGCTGATAGTGTGATGGAAACCTGTTTGATTTGTTTATTTTTTTACCCTGTCAAGCTTGACAGTGTCTTCAATTTGCTCATATTAACATGCTATCAATTTATGGCAAGGTTCCTTAACAATTGTGTGGCATTCACAATTATTTTGTTAACATATTAGTTAACACTATGTCTTTCAACAGACTAGGAACCATAATGGATTATGACAAGCAGCTCTCTAGCATGTGTGTTCTGTTCACTCTACAATCCTTTCAAAAGCTTATCCTTCAAGAAGGGGAAAAATTTGTTCTTGTATGGTTGGATACCCCATACAACCAGGCTGTATATGGACTTGTTGACAAGTTAGGTATGTGGCTGGATCAGATATTATTGGCCTCGTTGAGTGTTTATATAAACCAAAATGGCTGTGATTTGAATATTTTGCTTCCGTGATGAAGATAATTTGATTGATATAGTATGTTATAAATGCTAAATTTTCATATCCAGGGAGCTTAGTTGTCAGATTGGTGTTTCTTCCATTTGAGGAAAGTTCATATGCTACATTTGCCAGGTCTGCATCAGGTTTATTTCTCTCATTTGTTTTCTTAATGTTCTGATTTTGAAAAAATTGCTTTCATTGTTTTGATGGTGCAAGTCTCTTCATGTGCTCTGCATTTTCTTGCTTTGGGGTTTCATCATTTTTGTTATCTATTTGAATGCAGTCTATTCTGTTAGCTAGCCACTTTTTTATTTTTAGTTAAGAAGCACAGCAAGAAACTTTGTTGAGTCAGATAGTTGGGGGTCAGAAAGGGCAGGGTGTGGAAAAGGATTTTGTTTCATCTTCTGTATTTGAGTGTTCCAGAAGAAACGAAGATGTTTTTTTTACTGCTTGTCTCCACTGACTGTGGTGGCCAGGCATTAGTTGAAACTCGGTAATTCATAACTTATTTCTAGTCCGAACTGTTATAATTATGGCTAACACTACCATCACTAGCTTATCTGGTGTGGTCAAGCATTTGCCCTAGAATAGTGTGTGTGATCATCTCCTTTACTCGCCAGAATGGTTAAGAATTTGTAGATTCTTTTCCTTTCATTTCTTTTGGACTGAGACTTACAATTTGAATACATGCAGCATATGCATTTCAACATCAATTTGAAGTCACCACATCTCCATTTTCTGCCATAAGCAGCTGAATGCTTCTCCTTCTCATGACAGGAAAAGATCCAAACAAAAGCAGGAAACTGGGAAGCTGCCTATCAGAGGCCTTGAAGCTTGTTTTGTTAATTGGTGCATTCCTTCATTTCTTGTCTTTATATGCACCTAGTCAAATAGTTTTCAAGTTTCTGTTTACCCTTTTTATATTATGAAAATTGTCATGACAAACTTTTTCAAATTTATAGTACTGCAGAAAAATCAGCACATTCTTTCTGTCCCAAGTTTGTGAGCTTGGTGGCGATTAATGATCAATCCATCAATTTTCACGACTCCTTTTCTCTCATCGTCCAGGTGTTGTATTTATGACATTTGGCCCAAGTTACTCCTACTCTCTCATCAGAATGTTGTATGGCCGTAAATGGAGTGATGGAGAGGCATCGACAGCCCTCCAGTATTATTGCTTCTATGTCATTGTCTTGGCTATGAATGGTTAGTAACAACATTTTCCATTATCACCCATTGTCTTGGCTATGAATGGTTAGTAACAACCTTTTCCATTATCACTCCTATAAACTATTATTTTTCATTTGACCACAAACAAACTGCTCTTTGTAATCTTTCTGTCATTCTTTCTCATTTTCTCCTCCTGTTGATTCCTGATTATGTTTTGGAAAAAAAAGTGCACAGACAATCTATGTCATGGCATAATCAGGTCACTGGTTTTTTATTATCAACTACGTGTAGAAATTTGCTGGATCAACTTGTAAATCGAGAGTTTATTGTTAGAAAAATGAAGAGATTAATGGTTATTATTTTACTTCTAGATCAGTAGAGGTTCTTGATGTCATCATTTCTACGCATTTGGACAGGAGTGCAAGCTTCACAAATGCACACATAATTTGCTTGTGAATCTATGAACGTTTCAACAAGCAACTTGATTACCACAGACAATGCATCTCTCAGCTTTGCTTTAATATACTGTTATGAAAATGTTGACCTTCATTTGACTTTTCATCAGGAACTTCCGAAGCATTTCTACATGCTGTTGCAACAGAGAGCCAACTCAAGCGCTCAAATGATTCGTTGCTTGTGTTCTCATTGATATATGTAGTGATGAATGTCCTGCTGATAAAGTCAGCTGGTGCTGTTGGCTTGATTCTGGCAAATTCCTTAAGTATCCTTTTCAAGTTGCAGGCTTTTTTATTAGCCATTATTTCAATAGGCACCCATACGTGCCCACCATGTGCATGTTATACACATTGTACATGGTCATGAGACTGAGTTTTGGTGAGTTTGACGCAAAATATTTGAAGCCCATTGATTGGCACTGTTTCACTTGTTGCCTTATCATGATCATATTTGTTGTCAGAATTTTGATTTATTTGGTAACTATGCATTTGTTTGAAGGAAGTCATGGTTGCCTTTTGGAAACTAGACTTCTAACTATAGTTCTAAGGAGGAAATAGAAAAGAGCAAATCTTTTTTGATAGATGTTCCATTGCTTTCATAGTTACCAAAGGTGAAGGATTGCGTGAATTTGCTATGTCCCTTTGACACTGGATTGCTCAACAGTTTGGTTGTGCCAGTGTTATAGAAGTTGAATAATGGGAATTTAGATCTAGGCATAACTGTGTTTCGCCTAGGGTGTCCATATATAAGCAGCATAGTTCTGACTAAGAGTGCTTGGTAAGTTAGGCTATCATAAACAAGACCCCTAAGGTTTTGCAGTTGAGAGAATAAACTTCCATTCAAGGTAAAGTAATTTTGAAAAGCAGCCAGGATACTGTTTCAACCAATATTGTCTTCTGAAAGTGTCTCGGTTGCCAATTTCAACCTATATTGTTCAGCTGTTGGGTAAGTGGCTTTGAAGGGGCTCTCCATGATGATATCTAACTCAGTAGTGACTAGTTTATGTTCTTCCTTGATTCCTAAATTCAACCAATTACCAGTGGTATATGCTTTATTAAATTTAAATCCTTGGGTCGCTGGTTTCTTGACTATTCTGAAGATATGATCTTGAGGATTATATACTCTGCAGTATTCATCAAATACTACTTCCAGGTATGGCTTTGATACTGCATCTCTTCCATGTTTTTGGGTACTTATATCAACCTTATACTGGATACGTGTTTTTCTCTCTGCAGGATTCTTCTGCATTTTCTTTTACCAGCTGCTTACCTTCAGGTTGGACAGTTCTGTTGTTTTCTGGTGTAATTACTCTCATCTCTGAGAAATTATTTCTGGACCACGAAAATTTCTGGCCAACATTTTTAATCCACTTCTCCATCGGCTTAACTTGCTTCTGCATTTCGTCTTTCATCATGTAAGTATCTCCTTGCCTCTTATTTCAATTTATGCTATAACCACGTGAACTGAGTTTCGAGGTGCGAATTCAGTTGGCCATTTAACTTTACTTATGCTCTTTTTATTTTTGTTTATTTTTGTTTTTATGTGGAAAGTTTCCTGTAATTTTATTTTCATTTATCATTAACAGTTACCGCCGCGAGAGACCTTTCATCAACAGAATTATCCGTTTCCGTGATCACATGGACTGAAGAATAAATAACTGTCCTAACAGCTTGTGAGTGTAAGATTTTATTTTTCAGATTATTTAATCAATTACTATTCGCTTTGCTGTCATTTGGGTATATAATTAACAAAGAAGGGCCTTTGAATGCAGCACAAAAAACACAAGGGTGAGGATGAATTGCACTCTGTTGAAGTCCATTCCATGTTACGGTGGGATTATTAGTAGCAAGGTAACTAACAATCAAAGTTATAATGTTGCAATAGCGGTTTGTTACTTACAAGCTAGCGTCATCACTAACAACACCACTCCCCCCAGTTAAAAAACATCATTTCTCTAATTTTGAAAACATTGTTTTCAATACCATCATAATTGACTAGCAAGAAAGTTGAAAAGCTTGAGACAATTTTCTGATTTAATTCATCCTCTTTTCTTTTGTCTTTGATGAGAAAGTATGCCAGGGTCGTGGGTGCGAAATTTACGCTCAGGACCCCTATTCTGGCTTCTGCTGCCTCTGCTTGAATTTTGTTTTCCCCTTGCTCCCCTCATGTCAAGGTCATATAGGGTCTCAAGTGGCAGCACAATGCAATGTCTCCAACATGGCACTATGAATGCCCACTAACATACGCTAGTTTATTCTTGCCACTCCTTCACAATGCTTGGCAGACTTTATAGCAGCAGGTTTTGAATCTAAGCCAATGCCAAACTAGTGAAAAAAGGTTTCTCCTTTTACCAGGATTACTGGATACCCAACAAGGAACAATGGAACACACTTGCTCCTCAATTTGGGCAAGAACTTAGCGAGTCAGTGGAGCTGGTAATGTTGTCTTGTGAAGATCATTTTCAAAATAACAACACACTGCATCGTTAAGCTTCAATTAGGTTCTGCTATGGACAACCGGTAGACTGATGTCTGCTCATTCCATTGCGAAGTTTATGGTGTTTTTGTGCTCTAATAACAATTTTCCTTTGGATAAAAAAACATGAGAAGTGCGAGCATCATACTTTAGTAGAAAAAGGTGGTAAACGTTTAAACAGCCATGATAACCCGTTATAATGGTTCTAGTCAATGACCCCCCCTTTTCATCTACAAAAGTAACTTTGTTCATCATAAATGCCCCATATTATTTGATGGACCAACCTAAATATAACATGAAACATGATACCTGTCAATCTCAAAAAAAAAAAAAAAAATTCCTCTGGTAGGTGAGAAATTGGGCAAATGAACAGGCCAGTCTTATCAAGAGCAAAAATAAAAAATAAAAAATAAAAAAGGGATGGAAGAGAGGGCCACAAGTGCAAATTTGATGATTCATAGGACACCCACGGGCGTGTTGGGTTGTCCTCCAGTGTCACTCCAGGAGCAGTGCTCAGTAATTATAAGCTTTGAAAGCTTGAGAAAGAAAAAGGTCGATAAAGAGGGGAAAAACGAACTTATTATGATTAAGAAGGAGACTAGGTTTAGAGTTTAGACAAGTATCCACCGAACCCACGAATATAAAGTTGCTCCTATCTTCTAAAACAAAATGATGGTAATTTGAGTATTTTGCTTGGGAGGTGGTGGATTGCATTACTACAAAGTCGTTTGCTTCAGAAAGCAGGAATGCAGTGAGGGAATGCCACTCGCAACATGTCAAGGAGTGGGAATATAAGGTTATACGAACATCTTAATATATTGAAAGAGTAAGGAGAAGGAAAAAAAAAGAAAAAAAAAGGGGGAAGAGATGGCTCCAATAATGGATGATTCCCTTTTTGTCTCTTGCATAGCTCTAATAAACTAAGGAACTCCAGCCTCCACAACCATTTTGACCACCGAAGGCTTTTTGCAGTTCCGTCCAAGACTTTCTTACGTTCGTCCACCAAGGATTTCATTGCGGATTAGACACTATAATGATCATTTTACATTTTCAAGACAAAATTATTAATCTTACTGTTGAGGGTAAGATATTCTCTTCATCAAAATAATCGGGTACAAATCAATCTTTCAATGTTTTTTAAGCATGATACAATGACTAGTCTATCTTTACAAGCAAAATTATATGAACCGATTTTCATCGTATTTTCATCATATATTTTAGTTATAATCAAGTTAATTTAAATTAAATTTGATGTTTTAATAAATAAAAAATAATTGATGTTATAGTTTTTAAACCCAGCCCGATAATCAGCCTAGTCCAAGACCCGAATTTCAGGTTTTGACCGGCTCACCGGATTTTGGAAGGCAAGATATGCCCGCGCCATTTAGAAGGCACATGTAGCATCTCTTGAAGATCAAATGCCGACTTCTATGGTAGTGTTGAAAGCGGCACATCAAGCTCTTCCAGGTGGTGGGGTGCGTATTCGTAGAAAACTGATGGTATGGCCTGACAAACTATTTTTCTTTTCCTTCCTCTTTCCTTTATCATTACCTCGGGTTTTGTGCATGAGCATTATGTTATTGTGCCTTGAGCTTCATATTTTTTTTTTGTTTTTCTTTCTATGAAGTTATTATAATCTCATATCCTGGCTTACGGGTTAGTTGAGTTAACCAAGGTTGGCTGGAGCTTTTTTTCAATGTTTGTTTTTAATTGATTTTTTTTTCAGTTTTGCCTTTTATCATTTAGTTTTCTTGAGAGTTGATCTCCATTGTTTCATTCAATTTTTTTTTGCAAAGGGTTATCCTGGTCTCATGAACGCGACGTGAATTTAGCATGCTGACTCAAGTCAGGTTTTTTATCCTTTTTAAAATTTGATTTTTTTTCTCAGTTGATTTTTCAACATTTAATTTGCTAGTACATGAGCTTTGGAGTTTTCTCATTTTTTTCTATATGAATTATTATGTTCTCATTTAATTTTTGTTTTGTTATTAAATAAAATAATTAAGATTTTTTAAAAATATTTAGAGGTTATCTTTTTATAAAATTGACATGTTTTTTTTTAGCCATTGCCATTGGCTTTTTTATATAATTATATTGACCCAAATTTTTCTTGGTCATTTAGAAATATTATGATGGGCATATTTTTTTTATATTAGAAAAAATTTAACCCAGTTTGCGGTGAGCGCGCACCTATTAAGTATTTACCTAAACTGAGTGGTCTTGATAAAATAGTAGAATTAGTTATTTCAAGCCTGTGTTTTTCAAAGGAAAAAACTTTGCGAGGCTTGGGAACTCCAAAGACTGAGGGCGGGCGCAAGGTGATCGTAAAAGAACCCTTCCACTGGGACCTTTTATTCTCTTTTGTGTTTTGCCATGGATATTGATGAAGCTTTCAAGAGACATTCTTGTTTAAAGTAGGGCTTCCCCGGAAACATGTTGTCGTTCACGAATCCCAGAGCTCTGGTTAAGTACAAAAGCTTGGAAAATTTACGTGGTTTTGTTAGATTTGCATGTCTCGCCCTGACTATTCAAAAGAAAAGGGAAGAATAAATTAATAACCATCAATTTACATTTCTGTAGCAGCTTAATTATAATTAAGAAGTGCTGATTTTAACACTGGCTTGAGGCTTCAGGCTTCAGGCTTCAACACACGATCGAATTAAGAAGAAACTAGTGGTAGATGTTTAATATAAGAAGTCCCTAGCTAATACGCTTGTTAATTTGTTGCCTTAATTAATTAATTATATATCGATCATCGCGTGATAGAGAATGGAGAACGACATGCTTAATTATCTGTCTTCTTACTCAAAGGTGTTACTACAAGGACGAGTTCCCAAAGCCCATCTTCCCATTTAATTCCTTAGTTTACCTCTCCTTTTTCCCTTAAATATCTAATTTACTTTAGAAGGTCTAAATCATTCGGTTGTCTGTTCTCATTTCATTGCATAAAACTCTCAAGTCTCAAGATAAGTGACGGTGCCCTCTCAAATATTGATGCTAAAGCATCTTTTTTTCTCTCTTTAAACAAGCACCAAATGATAGAACATGACATGCAATGATGACTTGGGACCCCTTTTGGTATTATTTATCTTGTTTTGTATCTTGCTAAATCCTCTTGATTAAGCCATGAAGATCATCAACAATTAAAGGTTTCAAATGTGTGATTATTGCAATCGTTTCTTGATTGCATGGATTATCTCTTAATTTAACCCTTTTACCTTTCAAATTCACCCCAAAAGCTCCATTTTTGTTTTTTTGAAGCTCTCATCATAAACTACCAAATTAATTTGTCGGATCATGAGGCGCCAGTGTATGCTTTTGTTTTTGTTGCTAGTGGACATCGTTATAAAAAATGGCATGGCATGGCATCAAATAGGATCAAACCCATTAAAACAATTAATCACTCAATTAATTTTTTGTAGTTTCTAAACAACGGTACACGGAAATTTGAAGTGGGTATATATTCATGTTCTTCTCCAAGATAAAGTTGCATGTGCTGAACATATAGTGTGCTTTTGGAAAATAATTAAAGTGGCCTAAGTGATGTGATTGGAGAGTGTTTCTCATTTGAAGAATATCAGTCTTGTTAGGATAAAATACTGAGTTGGTCGAGCTATTAAGTCTACGTACGTTTAAGTCTTGACTTAATCAGAATCGGTCTCTCACATGCCCATTTAACTCACCTTCAAACCATCATGATTTTGTTCTCCACTTAGAGATTAGATAATAAGTTATAATGCGAACAGAAAAAAGAGGATCATGGTCATGAAAGAGGACTATTCATGACTCATGAGAGGGAGGGAGGGATCGGGGGTGTGACTTTGAAGTCGAACAGTAGTACTGAGGGGTGGCAAGACACAGATTTTTTTTTGAAAAATCGAGCGTGCATGGGTCACCCTAATGGACCCAGTTTTCATCGTCTTACCAATCTTATTCTCGAGTGTGTTCAATTCTTTCATCATTCGCTTGTGGAACCCTCCATCTCCTTTCTTTACCTTTCTATTACATCATCTTGGGTCTCTATAAGTGTATGTATTTTGATCACTAGCTAGTCATTTTGCTTTTGTTTTTAAAAACTTTTCATCTCTATAAATTCTATTTGCTAAATGTTTAGATACGTATCATCGACGTAATATCCATAATTCAATCTATATATATTAGTTATTGTCCTCACGTTAGTTTCTAACGTCAGAGAACAAGACTCTAATATTATGAAATTAATTTGTTAATTAAGAAATGAAAAGAAGATGCACACATTTAATACAATAAATTTAAAAATAGATGAACCTGTAAATCATAAAAAGAATTATAAACGTTATTTAAATATTAAACTAGAAAGTTGATCTTTCTACTAAGAAGCAAAAGATAAATACACATGCAAATTAATATTTAATAAATATAGGCGGCATAGAGTCATGGTAGTTAACAATAACATAGATGTAATAAATCGTGGAATACAAGAAAGAATGAAGGCAACAAGATCATTTTCAAAGCTAATTTTTATTTAATTATATGACAATTAAAATAAATATTCAAAAGACTTTCAAAGATCTAAATTATAGAGAAAAAATGTATTTCTTAGTCAAAATCTTCATTTTCTTATTTGTGCATTTTCCCCTTTTTTTGATGAAATGGGTCTTAATTATTTATTGACACGTTTCTTCAATATAAACTTGAGGTAATTAAAATAATATTAGCAAGAATTTTAATGATTTAAATTCATTAAAAAATATGTATTTCTTTTAAAAAAACTTCCTTTTCCTTATTCATTTGCTCTTTTTATTCTTTGACAAATATTCCAGCCATACATTCCTTAGCGAGAGAGGCATAAATAAGATTGAGTATAATATGATGATCATGTGTGTGCCATTTCTTCAGTAAGATTCAGAAACAGATCAATAACCTGATGAATCTAAGCTGAGGGTGCTGGAGAAATCCCACAAAGATAGCACATTAAATCCTGACTTTCAAGCAAAGGAACAATTTGACGATCGATGCCACAAGAGGAAATATGTGGGAGTGAGTTTGATAGTGACCATGTCCGCCATCGTATTAAGCAGAAGCTGGTTGGTGAAAGAATCAACCATGATATATATATAGCTTGTAGGGAGATTTTGGCAAGGATTTCACTGACAACTCTGATACCATGCATAGGTAATGCCTCAAGCATGAATGTTGCGAGTGTTCTTCATTTATACAATAAATATATACAAGAAAATAATTTAAACAATGAATATATGTTGCTCATCTGAATCTTGTGTGCTGGGATACTCTATAGTACATTGCAATTATTGATGTCAAACAATGAATTAGGCTGCTAGCTAGCTAGCTATATATATATATATATATATATATATATATATATATATATATATATATTCAGGGGTGTTTGTGACAATAATAAAGTTATTTTTTAAAATGTTTTTGTTTATAAATAATATATTTTTAAAATTTATTTTTAATATCAACAAACAATTAAATAATTTCAAAATATGGTTGAATCGCACTCCAAAATACTAATATTGAATAACACACCAGCCCAACAATTAAGGAGGCAATAAGTGAGGAACTCTAGATTGCTACAATTGGAAGATTAATGTTGTTTTTCATGAGAATTTGGTACTTAAATACCTTAAATTATTGTCTGATGTATTATTTAATGCATGGTAACTATCTATCTATCTACAAGGATATAGATCAGAAAACAGAGGGGTAAAGTATTTCAGTAATAGAGAAGCCCCACTCAGGCACTCACATGTTTTTGGCCACAATTGCTTTGAAATTGACGGTTTTTAACGGTTGTGATGTTTGCATAACCCAGGCGAACCTCCGGCAGCCTTGAGATTTCTTCATCCCAACTTGTCAGCCAACAGGTTGAAATGAGCTTTGTTGTTGGTAGGATGATCGGAGATTATTACATGAAGATAGACGTCTGATGTGCTGGTCTGTTTGTGTTTGTGTTTGTTTTTATATTTTAAAAATAATTTTAAAATAATTTAATTTTTAATTTTTTTTGTTTCAAATTAATATTGTTTTAGTGTTTTTAGATTATTTTAATCCAATAATATAAAAAATAATTATTTAAAATTAAAAAAAATATTTAATATATTTTTAAATTAAAATTATTTTCACAAACATTCACAACCACTCTTTAAGCAGCGAATTAAAAGCTGTTTGGGTCCATTAAACGGATTTCATAAAAGAATTCAGTACTGAAAACTTTTTATTGACCTACTGATGCAACAACTAATGCAATTGACTCATAAATTTGGCTCCTGCTCTAGCTAGCTAGCTAACCATCATCTGGACGAGATTTGGTAACTGCATTTCAGACAGATAAAAATTTGCTGGCCAGGTCGGAGCACCTAACCCGTAAATTTTCTTTTAAAAAAATTTGAGTATATAAACTATTTTGATATATTTTTTTATATATAAAAATTTAAAATATAAATAAAAAAATCTTATCCAGATATCTAATTAAATAAATCGATAGTCATCTATATAAATAAAATAAAATCATTAATAATAACTAAGAAAAAACTGGAAAAATCAAGAAATGAATGTAGATTAAGATATTTAATTTTGTAAAATGAGACATTTATACATTTGTTTCTACTGAATTTGTCTATTAAAATCAATAAAATATAATAAAAATATAAACACATATGAAACCGAATGGATAAAAAAAATATATATATATATTATACAAGACCGGACATATTAGAAATATTATTTTGAAATAACTAATTTTTTTTATAAAACAAAGCTTATCTATATAAAATTAAAAAAAACCTTTAAAAAATAAATAAAAAAACAAAACATTTTGAAATAACAAAAGGGAAAAGAAATCAAAAGAATGAGGGTTAATTAAATATAAAATAACATAAATTTTAATTGAAAGTTGAAATTAAAAAGTAATAAAACTTTAAACAATAAAATCAATAAAACTTAAAAAAAGAATGAGGGATATATATATTCTTCTTCTTTTTTTCCAGGGTCACGAGGTTAAATTGATGCATAGCATGCACGAAAAAGTGAGGTGTGCAAACTTTATGGCAAGACATGCCACAAGCTTACAAGACAAGATGATTGTGTTCGGGCTTTGCAGTTCGGTCCTTGTAGTTTCTCTTGCTTTATAAATTGGGAAGTTTTATCTCCAAGATTCCGCATTGCGTGTGTGTCTGGTTGGTTTTACCAAATTTTACCCTTTTACGAGACATGCCATCGAGGAATCCCACTACATACATGATATGTGAGTGAGATACAAGGCAGCTTACAATTCCACATGACCAGTGCCTCTTTTGCCTTGTGTATATCCATTCATTCATTCATTCATTCTAGGACCACTTGTACACGAATAATTAAAGTGATAATTTCCTGAGGATCTAGCAGCTTATTCTATATAATCTGTGTTCTTGGAAAACTGAAATCCATAAGTGAAGTCTTGCAGCTGTTATTTCTGTGGTTATATATGGCACAAAAATATTCCTTTTCTTTCCCCTTCTTCTCTCTAGCTAGCAGATATAGAATCTCGGAATATATTCTCAATATAGATTTGAGTGCATTGATCGTTGATGTACAATTGATATATATATATATATATATATATATGACAAATCAAATTATTGAAATCCTTTCCATTTTAAATCAAACTAGACTCGCTGTTCCCAACGCCCTAACTTAAACAACAGCATCGTTGGCTTCCTAAGAGGCCAGATATTCGAAGCGACAAGCTGTAGAGTGTAGGCTACTGCATGTATTAACAAAAACTTAAAAGAGTTCACTGTTTTACTGGAAAGACAGGTATAAAATATATTCCTATGAATTAGATCAATAAAATAATAATTTTACTTTTCTTAGACAAAACTATTGAACTAGTTAATTCAGTCTTCATAGGTTCTATTAATCATTGTTGGATTGAATGGGACTCCCTGATCTAATCTTTTCATAGTTTTAGAACATATTAAAATAACTAAATTACCTTTTAAAATAAAATTTATTTAACCCAAAGTTAGTTTTTTTTTTTTTAATTTTCACCTTTTAATTAAATTATCCTTAAATGCAAAACTCTTAAAATAGCATCTAAGGAATTTTTTGTATTTTCAAGTAGTTTTTTTTTAATTATAATCAAGTTAATTGAGAGACAATTTGATATCTTAATAAATATAAAATATTATTTAAAAACCAAAAATAGTTGGCTCGTGTAACACATGTACCAGCGAATGGGAGATGCCTTAACTATTTGGGTGGTGCACAAGGTGTCTTCCAGCAGCCAAACACTGCCTTCTGCGATGATATTAAAAGTGTCCTGACGTGCTTTTCCTAGTGATAAGGTACATGTACACAAAGACACAACAATTGAGCTCTAATGAAATTTTTTATCCTCCTTCTTTTCTCTCTCCTCGCCTTGGACTCACACATGCCTTTTCAAAAATTAAATGTATCTTATCAGTTTGTATTTGTATCAATTTTGATCATCGTTCTTTTGATTGTAGTTTTATTTTGGTTTTTTTATAATTTTCTTGATTTATTTTATTTTTTAATTTTATCCCTCATTTTTTTATTTTATTTAATTTTTATACCATATTTGATCATTATTATTTTGATTGTTAATTTGTTTTGTTTCTTGTTTTTTAATTCTGGATGATTGGAAATTTTACTTCATGATTTTTTCATGTTTATCTTCTATGATGTAATTTTGATATCATGAACAAGTCATGAGTTTTAAAGATTAGTTCGCTTTGAATTTGGTTTATTGTTTTTCCTTTTTTTATTATTTTTTTTCAATTTTATTCTTCGACGTTAATTTATTAGACCTTGAGCTTCGTGATTTTTCTCTCTTTTCTTTCTATGAAATTATTTTGATCTCATATTCTGGGTCACAGGTTAATCTGGTTAGCCCAGGTTGACTTGGTTTTTTTTACTTATTTTAATTTATTTGCTTTTTAGTTTCATCTTTCATTATTTAATTTGTTTGAGAGCTGACCTCTATTTTTTATTCAATTTTTTTTGCATGAGGTTATCTCGATCTCATAACCGAGTTGTAAATTCGACATGTTAACTCGAGTCAATTTTTTTTATTAGTTTTTAAATTTAATTTTTTTAGTTTGTCCTTCAATGTTTGATTTGCTGATAATTGAGGTTCATGATTTTTTTTTTCATTTTTCTCTTTATGGGAATATCACGTTCTTGTTCAATTTTTGCTTTGTTATCGAATAAGATAATTGAGGTATTTTTTTTCTTTATTATCGAATAAGATCATTGAGGTATTTTTAGAATATTAAGAGGATATCTTTTTATAATATTCACAGCCATTTTTTTTTATTATTAATCATTGTATTTTTTACTATCAGTGGCTTTCTTTTTATTATAAATTTACTATTAAATCAATTGAGTTTATTAAATTCATTTGAATCAAACACCCATATCCTAAGTTCTTTGCACTCCTTTCAAAATACTATCCATCACTTATAATTTTTTAAACTCTTAAATTTTTTTTACCCGGTCTATATCATAACGCGAGCCACCTATAAGCTATCGAAGCAAGTCTTGTTCTTCAGTGTCTTCCATCGAACCATTAATGATACTAGCTAGCTCATAATTGAATGTTCCTCGTCCAAACATGTCAATGAGTACTTTTTAATAATCTTGATTGTTTGTTTCTTGAAAAATCATCATTAAAAAGAAAATTGCCAGTTTTTTTTTTTTAAATACAACAAGTTATAAACAATTTAGTTTCATGGAAACCACCTAATATCAATGGGCTTGGAAGCTACGTTAATATAAAAAACAAATCGATGTGCCTTCACCTTTACTTCTGAAACAAAAACAATAATCATAAGCCACATTCCTCCAATGAATTTGTTTAAAGGCGCTGTGGTCGTAATTAAAAAGTAAAAGGGAGGGAGGGAGGGCGGGGCAGGGAGATATTCTTGTCTTTAGCTGAAAAGAAAGGGACGAAACCGTCAAAGAAAAAGAGAATCACAGAGAAGAAAGAGCGACCGTTAAGGGCGGAAATTGAGACAAAAGAACGCGTGGGCATGGGACACCTCGCACCCCTATCTACACCATCACCATCATCAAAGCATGTTTTTTGTGTAGTAGGGCCACGCCTGTCACGCGAGAGAACCCTAAAACCAGGACTCCACAAATTGCAGAATGCCCAGTCACGTTGCCAATCGCCAGAGGCAAGGCCACAGACACCATCCATGAGTCCATACATACATACCCTCCAAACCAAACCAAACCAAACCAAACTGTTACTTCTGTAATAACCAACAAGAACAACAACAATACTATCTCATGTATATCCATACAATTTTTCCTGTTTCGAATGAAGGGTTCGAAGGAGACAAAAGCCCCTCTGGACCCCACCTTCCCATTACCATACCCTCCACTGTTGTTCTCTGCAATTTGAAGAGAAGGGGGGAAAGAGAAGAAGATACAATCGTCCTCGCACGCTCTTTTTAATTAATGGGTATTTGTGTCCTCTTGCAGACATGATCATCTCGTTGAGTATTTGTTTTAATTCATGATGATTCTCAAAGTGTTGACTTCTGTACCTCTCAAGGTCCTAAACAATGGCATTATCAAGACTATATATCTGGCTAAGTACTATAATTGTTTCTGATCCAATCAATTCTAGCAAATTTCTTCTCCCTTCTAGGGATGGTGATAGGGTTGATGGACGAAAAGATATATATGGCGTCATATATATTTATTGAGATGATTCGATTTCTATTTCGTTGAGCTGGTATAATTTATTTTTTTCAAGAAGTTCATTTGAATATAAGATTCTTATCAAAATTATAGAAGAAAACAACAATCTTAATGCACAAAAAGAGACAAATACTACTATAATTCATGTTTTACTATAATTTTATATTTCTTTTTTTGGTGGAGGAACGTTTTTATCTCTTTTTGCTCTTATTTGTGTGTACTCTGATTTTTTTTTCTTTTATCTATCAAGTTAACATTTTAAGAAATTAAAAATATAATTCACACGAATAAAAAAATTATATGTAAAACAAGAAGCATAAGGATTATGATTATGGTGCATATACATCTATAAATTCAAATAGATTATAAAATTATAAATTGAACTCTCCTGTATAATTCTTATATGGAAGGTTATCCCTCCAACTGGATATTATTTTTTATTTACAGAATTTTACCCCATACCCACCTCCTCAGAGACACTTGTGAATGTGTAAGGCTCTACTAAAAGCCCTTCCATATCCTAAAATTTGTCCATAGCCTTCGATTAATGTTTGTTAATAATTAACGTTCAATGGCTCTATTTCAAGCAACAATATGGTGCCATTTTGAGGTAATTTCAATAAAAAAACACAGAGAATCAAAGAAACTAATAAAATATCACTAATTATTTAATGAGCATTAATTATAAATCATATAAAATCTACTAAAAATAATAAAAATACTTTCATCCGTAGTTTTTTAATTTGACCAGCAAGTCCGACCTGGTAACCCATAAACCAAGAGCTTGGTCTAGGTCGAGTTTGATTTCAAACTGGGTTGGGAGTTGCGTGATTAAATTTGAGGGCCTAGCTGGTTAAACTTATGATCCAATTGACTCGGTTAAATTTAGGTGAGACTATACATGGATAATACTAAAGATTTTTTTTCATGAGTTTTTTTTAATCAAAAATAACTTTTTATATTTTTTATTTAAATAAAGTTATTTTAGTATAGATTTGAGTTAATCTGCTAACTTATATGGTAAGCCGATTAATTTACAATCTAAATTTTGTATAGGGTTAAACTTTAAGGTGGTATAATAACTATGTTTTCACATACCACTTAAAATCATATATTTTTTAAAATCTTCTCTCTCATGTTTTTCTTTTATTCTTGTATTTATCTTTTCTTTATTAAATAAATATTGGTAGTCACACTTTAATACCATGAAATTTGTTGAGGCCCATGAAATGTCTAGCACGCGCTATACACAGAAGCAGGCGCATAACAAAGTCATAGAAAATGCACGATTCCTATAATGCCCTCAGAAAAGGGACTGGACGAGACGTGCGGTTTATTCCTTGTAGAGTAAAAGACTGCAAAAACACTTTAATTCTGTTTTTTTTTACTTCTTTATTTCCGATTGTTCAATCTGTTTATCCATTATCCAAAGTTTTTTTTAGAATATCTCAAAAATAAAACATAAAATATTTTACAGTTTGTTGGAAAAAGATACTTCTTTCTGTTGGCTGACGAGAGCATTGCTTGTACTTCTTTTAAATCTGATGATGGTTGGATTATTTTGATATATTTTTAAACTTAAAATATTTTAAAAATTAATTTTTATTATATTTTTAAAGATGTATGAAAATCATGAGTTTTTTTTGTAAAGAATGAATAAAAAACCGTGAGTTCATGATCACCTTGTTCAATTCTTGTCTTACTATAGGATGATTAATTTGAGTTTTTATTTATTTGATTAATGTGTCATGAAGTTCTTTTTTTCTTTACTAGATGCTGATTTTCTTACATGGTGGCCTTGCAAAGCAAGGGAGGCTAGCACATCGATTCGAATAAAAAACGCGACTGAAATTTTAAATCAATGCACTACTGGTCATCTGATTATTGCCGAAGAAAACTTACAAGGCGACAAAGGAAGATGCTTGTTCATTCACTTCTAAGCCAATTTACCCCGAGTTATCATTGCTGTCGAGGGAACCTAACTAATATATATGATCGCTAATTATAGAGAATATAAAGAGGTTGGTCTACTGATTTCTTCGAACAGAGCTAAAATCCACGCATGATCATTAGACTAATTAAGATTATGTAAATGGGAAGGTAGAGTAGACAGGCACAAGCGTTAATTATCTTGAATATATCCTTAATTACACTAATTGTATGGTTTGAATTATCATTATATCGCCAGCTGCAGGCAGCTTCCTGGCCTTTTTGAAGCGGAGCGAGCTATCATTGTATGGCAGCCCCATGCACCTTCAAGCTAGCAGGCTCGTTTCTAGCAAAAGACAAATCTTATGCTTACATCCATACAATCTAGCTCGTAATCAATAGAAGATCAGTTGATTAATTGACAACACATTAATTTTAGAAAACGCCCAGCCAGTTATGAACAACGTAAAAAGATGTTGGATGGAGGTATTCCAAAGTCGAGATCTAGCTGAAAAATTAATAAATTAAAATACTGAAAAGTTGGAGGATAGATGATTCTGCTTGGAGCTTTGTCGTTATCATGGGAAATACTGTAGCAACATTAATGATACAAAGCAAGGTAATAAATAGTCATCATGGTAAAGCCTTAAGCAAAGTCAAGAAACCAGCACAAAAGGGCAACCACCGTTTTAGTATGCTCGATGCTGTGCAAAGCTTAATTAATGACCAGAATGTTGGACTGCCACCACTTTATTTTATTAAATTAATGGACATTTTGGGCAATTCAAGGAGTTTGAAACATCCCCGCCAAGCTCTGTTGAAGACTTGCAATCCCAAAATGTGAGGGTAATAAAAGACAATTTCTGACAGGTGACAAGACACAAGTCATGTACCCTGGTCGTGCATCCAGTATACATACAGCAAGAGAATTATACACACTTACATGCAACCTCTGATCGAGAAGTGCAGTTGAATGAATGGCTGCGTCGTGGTTGATTTCAATAGGTTGTCATTAAGGGGTTTCAACTACAACTTGGTTTTTCTAGACACCCCTGCCTAGAGTTATATTACACAACAGAAGGCTCGAGTCACCTCACTTGTCGAAACCCCAAGTAGGGATCGAAGAGCGGATAGTTAATAGTTTTAATTTAAGAAGAATATGGTGGGAAATTGAAATGACTTTCTTGGATCCTGAGAGGGACGATTGTAACAGTGACTCATAATTTTGATCACATTATTAAGCAAAGAAAAAGGGAACACGGAATCATGAAAGGGGGAAACAAAAGAAAGGAAAAAGAAATCCAAGAAAACGTAAAGTATACGAGGAAAAATACAGGTATTTCACAAGAACAGGTGAGGTGAGAGAAAGAAATCGAAGAGAGATAAAAGATAGAAATGGAAGTAAAGAGTAAGGGAGCTACGTCTCATAATCATATAGTTACAGTAGCAAGTAGTTTCCCTATTTCTCTCTTTTTTCTTTCATATACCCACCCACCATCGGCATTCGGCACCAAGAAAACCCACTGAAGCTCAGCAAAACAATCATGATGAATCACCCTCTGCAGCCAGCACTCTCAAAAAGCATAATCATCTCTCTCTATCAAAACCTTCCTTCCCTTAAATCTACCTCTCTTAACTCCACACTTCTCTCAACCAGATTTCTCACTTCCCCACAACCATGAAACTTCCTTTTCTTTCCTTTCTAATTACATTCTCCTTCTTCTTCTACCTGTTCAAAACTTCTCTTCTAGTCTTCTCTGCTTCAACTCCCCCTCCCCCTCTCCACTCTCTTCTCTCCATAAAGACCTCCCTCAAAGACCCTCTCAACACTTTCCATGACTGGAACTTGTCCAAGGCTTCAATCCAAGACCCAGTTTGGTGTTCATGGTCTGGCGTCAAGTGCAACCCAACAACTTCTCAAATCACATCACTTGATCTCTCCCACCGCAATCTTTCTGGTGTTATTCCAGCTGAAATTAGATACTTAACCAGATTAGTTCACCTCAATTTGAGTGGGAATGCATTTGATGGGCTTCTTTCACCTCTCATATTTGAACTAAGTGACCTCAGGATTCTTGACATCAGCCACAACAACTTCAATTCAGAATTCCCACCTGGGATTTCCAAGCTCAAGTTTTTGAGAGTCTTCAATGCCTACAGCAACAGCTTTACAGGTCCATTGCCTAAAGAATTTGCCAAGCTGCGCTTCTTGGAGGAGCTCAACCTTGGTGGAAGCTACTTCAAGGGAGAAATTCCAAGGAGTTATGGAAGCTTCCTGAAATTGAAGTACCTGGACTTAGCTGGAAATGAACTGGAAGGACCATTGCCACCCGATTTAGGATTCTTGATCCAGCTCGAGCACCTGGAGCTTGGCTACAATGAACTCCTATCAGGCAATGTACCAGAAGAATTTGCATTGTTGACTAATCTCCAGTACCTAGATATCTCACAGTGTAATCTATCAGGCAATCTCCCGCCACGACTCGGAAATCTTACCAAACTCGAGAACTTGCTCCTTTTCAAGAACCAGTTTACTGGTGAAATTCCGGTGAGCTACACCAATTTGAAAGCTCTCAAAGCACTTGACTTATCCGATAATCAGCTTTCAGGAACAATTCCAGAGGGATTATCTTCCTTGAAAGAGCTAACCAGGTTGAGTTTGCTGAAAAATGAACTCACCGGCGAGATACCACCGGGAATTGGCGAGCTACCATATCTTGACACGTTAGCTCTCTGGAACAACAACCTAACGGGAATCCTCCCGCAAAACCTTGGTTCCAATGGGAATCTACTGTGGGTCGACGTCTCAAACAACTCGCTCTCGGGCCCAATTCCTCCAAATATTTGCCAAGGAAACAAGCTTTACAAGCTCATTCTGTTCTCCAACAAATTTTTTGGTAATTTACCAGATTCTCTAGCAAACTGCACCTCTTTATTCAGGTTCCGAATCCAAGACAACCAACTCAACGGCTCTATCCCTTACGGATTCGGCCTCTTGTCTAATCTTTCCTTCATGGATTTAAGCAAGAATAACTTCACAGGTGAAATTCCTGATGATCTTGGCAATTCCCAAGAGCTTCATTTCTTGAACATTTCTGAAAACTACTTCCACACTGCTTTACCGAACAACATTTGGAGCGCGCCGAATCTTCAGATTTTTTCCGCCAGCTCATGCAAGCTCAAGAGCAAAATACCAGATTTCATCGGATGCAGCAATCTGTACAGGATAGAATTGCAAGAGAATTTGTTAGATGGCAGCATTCCATGGGATATTGGTCATTGTGAGAGGCTTCTCTCACTTAATTTAAGCAGCAATTCTCTTACTGGTATTATTCCGTGGGAGATTTCTACACTTCCTGCCATCGCTGATGTCGATTTGTCCCGTAATTTACTCACTGGTTCCATTCCTTCAAATTTTGCTAATTGCTCGACTTTGGAGAGTTTTAATGTGTCCTATAATTCGTTAACGGGTCCAATCCCTGCGTCCGGTACAATTTTCCCAAATTTGCATCCCTCCTCCTTTTCGGGCAATCTAGGCTTATGCGGTGGGGTTCTGCCGAAGCCGTGCGCTGCGGATACATTGGGGGCTGGAGAAATGGAGGTCCGCCATAAACAGCAGCCCAAAAGGACTGCTGGGGCTATAGTCTGGATTATGGCAGCTGCTTTTGGTATTGGCCTGTTTCTGCTGGTGGCTGGGACTAGGTGTTTCCATGCGAATTACAGCCGTAGATATAGTGATGATCGAGAGATCGGACCGTGGAAATTAACCGCCTTTCAACGGTTGAATTTCACGGCTGATGATGTGCTTGAGTGTCTATCAATGTCTGATAAGATTTTAGGGATGGGGTCAACGGGGACGGTCTACAAGGCAGAAATGCCAGGTGGCGAGATCATAGCAGTGAAAAAGTTGTGGGGTAAGCACAAGGAGAATATCAGACGGAGGAGAGGGGTGTTAGCTGAGGTGGATGTTTTAGGTAATGTGAGGCATAGGAACATAGTGAGATTGTTGGGATGTTGCAGCAACAGGGAGTGCACAATGTTGCTGTACGAGTACATGCCCAACGGGAATTTAGAGGATTTGTTGCATGGGAAGAACAAGGGAGAGAATTTGGTGGCTGATTGGTTTACGAGGTACAAGATTGCACTGGGTGTGGCACAGGGGATTTGTTATTTACATCATGATTGTGATCCTGTGATTGTGCACCGTGATCTTAAGCCTAGTAATATATTATTGGACGGTGAGATGGAGGCTAGAGTGGCAGATTTTGGGGTGGCAAAGTTGATCCAAAGTGATGAGTCCATGTCTGTCATTGCTGGGTCTTATGGCTACATTGCACCAGGTATGGTCCTGTCTCTGTTCCTCTCTATTTTATTTGATGGTACAATTTATGCTAGTTTGGAATTTGTTAGTGTCAAGTGCATTTCATTTCTGAGAGAAACATAAAACAAGGGAACCGATCCTTATATTAAGAACTTGGAATTTAATTGTTAATAGTCAGTTTCTGTAAGAATTTAGAGTCTGTAGTTCGGCACTGCAGCAGCTCTCTCCCTTTATTTCGTTGCCATAAACAACTTAATTAAGTGATGTTGGAATAACAAAGAAAACAAAAGAGGAAAGACAAATGCGTTACAAGGGTACTAGATTCATGAGTAGGACGGAAAGTATAGAAATTCTGTTTTCTTTCCAGGATAATGGTGATCTTCAACGTAATATTGCTTGCTTACTTTTCTTTACTTGAGAGTCCAAGTCTGGCTTGTTTGCAAACAGTACCGGACAGAAGCTGGTTACGTTTAAAGTTCTAGGAGACCTTTTGTCTTTCTCTGTATAGTTCGTTTTGTTGTTCTATCTAAGATATGGGGGTGTCAAATCTTGAAACAGAACACGCGAATTGAAGATAATGCCACATTAAAAAAGAAAAACACATTGATTTTGCAAACAGTGGTGTTATTTTCTTGATTATTACGGTATGAAAGACATCCATCCATATTTGATTTTGCAATTGCAAGAGGAGGAGTGGTTAGTACTACAGTACAGAGTGCTGTGGCGGGGCGGGGCTGGCGTCATTCCTTCTATTGGCGCCGCGAATTTGGAACTGTTTGAAACCTTTAAGTGCATGGCGCACTCACTGCTGCGCGTGAACCCTCTACTCTTTTTTTTTTTGGGGGGGGGGGTTTGGATTTACCATATACAGTTGGACCCCACAGAAATTCTTTCAGATCCTTTCATTCATTGCAGTTTTTGACTTCTTGATGCACTAGGCATGATTTCTTTAGTGTTTTGGATTGAATTGGGTGGCTGATATATTGCTTTCTTCTCTCTTTTGCGCAGAGTATGCATACACACTACAAGTTGATGAGAAGAGTGACATTTATAGTTACGGGGTGGTGTTAATGGAGATTATAAGTGGTAAAAGGTCAGTCGATGCTGAGTTTGGGGATGGTAACAGCATTGTTGATTGGGTAAGGTCTAAGATAAAGACTAAGGATGGTATAAATGACATTCTGGACAAGAATGCTGGGGCATCCATTGCATCTGTGAGGGAAGAAATGATGCAAATGCTTAGAATTGCTTTGCTATGCACCAGCCAGAATCCGGCAGACCGACCGTCGATGAGGGATGTAGTGTTGATGCTGCAAGCAGCCAAGCCCAAGAGGAAATTGCCTGGAAGTATAGTTAGTGTTGGTGGTGGTGACCACATAGTTACTGCTGATGGGGCTATTGCTCAAAAGCCTGCAGTTGAATGTTAATATGATTAATTTTACCGGTTTTATCTTCTTTTTCCTAAATGTTATTTTTCAAATGGTGGGGATTGGTATAGGAGAAGTGATTTTTCTTTTCTTTTCAAGTGTTCTTGTTCTAATTTCTTTGATGTTATATTGCGTTATGACCTTTTGTTGTGTGACACTTATAATTAATTAAAGTTAATGATTGTCAGTATGGAAAGGCATGGAGGGTAGGGTCAAAAGTATCCAAGGACAAAGGTTTTTAGCATGAAAAGTCAACCAATGTATCTGGGAGCAGTGATTGATTGATTAATAATGTATTAAAATAAAATTTAATTTCTTTTTAAAAAATTAAATTTTCATAAAACATTTTTTTACAGACTCAAATTTACCACATCAAATTACCCAAAAGGGGGAAGGAGCAGAGAGGAATAAGCTCCCGAATGACCATACAATGCATATGGGTGAGAGCACTACTACTGAGATTTATTGATATCTAAATAATGAATGCAGGGAGGATTTGTTTGAATTTGAACGTTCGAAATAGGTTCTCTTAGGAAGGGAAAAGAGGGATTGTCAATTTAAATCTAACAGTTTATTCATGTGAATGCCATAAGTACTTTCTTGCTTTCTGTAACATCTTCATAACTGGAAAAAGAAGAAAACGACCGCAAAAACAAGCAGGGGGTCGATCAAGAACAGTACCTTCTCAAGCTATTATGAGATTCTTATGCAATAGTGAGGAGTAGAATATTTCAAAACCTTCACAGCAAAGTGGTTTAACTTTCCAAGGGTCCACTATTATGCTGGAATGTTGATGATCTATTTAACCTGCAGAAGGTTACGCAGTCCCTTGAACCCTTGCATCTGCTGAGGCACTGAGGCACCATCTGTTGAGGTTCATTTGCATTTATCCTCAGACTCCATTCGAAGCTCGAAGGTTGGTCTTAAACCCTTAAGGCCCATCAGCTTTATACACTATGCTTGAGCCTGCACTATAGGGCCTGTGCTTCTCATGATTCATTCACAAGTCCACAATCATCTCTCATAAATTTGAAAATTATAATAATTATAATTATAAGAAATAAATACAAAATCTCTTGTAACTTTTCTTTCCCATGGCGCCCGACTCAGGTGCCTCATCATTAATGTTTTTTCCCCTATTTCCACAGCCCACGTACAAATAGTGGAAAAAGAATGGGACTGATCTCTTGTTCTAAACAGAGAGATATCAACGTAGCTCTGTCCTTTTGTCATTAATCATGTCTTGAGACAGCTTCCTCTTCCTCTGAATCCTGGCCTATTTGCAAGAGATGTACTCTCACACTTTTCTCCCATGCCTGAAAAAGATGATTCACAAAGTAAATATTTAATACATCAAAGAAAACGTTTTTTTTCCTTCTTTTTTAACCGTGTAAATAAACTTAACAATTGTGACACAACTCGAGTGAAATCAAGTTTGGGCTAGACACATTCGTTGGACACTCGAACCCCTTTGAAACCTCTTACCCGAACTTGAATATGTGGATTCAAGTCCAAGCGCCTGATTTCACATAATTAGCCGAAATTGGGTCCAGCTTCAGATTTTTCTGTAAGCGGTCGAATATCACTGTGTCAGACTGTCAGTGGCCCAAAAACCCAATTTCGAAACGAATTCAGGCATAAGGCCGGCTCGTTTTAAGAAATTAATTTGAGGTTGTTTTTCTACTCACTATTGATGAGGTATTATTAAGGAACAAAGGAAGATTATGATATAAAATACTATAGGAAGTTCTAAGGTAACAGCTCTACTAAGCTCACCACTAGTTTAGCAACTACGGTTATTGTTTTCTCCATTTCCTCCAAGCTTTCATCTTGATTTTGCAGTGTGCTCGAAAGCTCTGTAATCAGATAAAGGACTTTCTCGACCTGTTGAACAATGTATTGTTGAGTATATGCCACACGTAAATAATCATATCAGCCCAGGAAAAGAAGACACAAATTAACCTGGGAGAGGAATTTATTTATGGTCCCTTCTATGCTATCCATGACCTGCGCAGCATTGCTAATAGCTATGTAGACTGATTCCACATCTCCCTGTTGAGGAATCAAGAAATTAATTTTCGGAAAAGAATTTAAATTAAACAAATTAAGTAGACACCGCTCTAATCATGAAATACCTTAGCATCTTCTTCAAGAGGGAGTTTGACTGACAATGCTGATAGTTTCCTTGTCACTCTGCCCACTGCTTCAAAGTTTTTACCCTCTAATTTTGCCCATTCATTAAGCAGTTTCATTTGTGGGTTGATAATTTGACACAATTTGACCTCGTGCTTCAGCTTTCGGATTTGAATTCGCTTTTCTAGTATGATATTTCTCGTGTTGACGATTCTAAGCCAAACATGAAATAATTTATCCTGGAAATTAAGGAAGTAGAGATGGAAAAAGTTAGAACATGGATAATTACACTAATCTGGAATTAAGATTGAGCAGCTGAATCGAGTTGCAATGAACAATAGCAGCAAACTTCAAATGTCAGTTCATAAACACGAAACGGTGCGCCTGCCTGTTTTATTTGATATGAGTTCTCGAAATTAAATTTTTTTTGTTACTGCTAGCTACCTAGTTACCTAGATTGTAACCTGGAAGTAAGTGAAACTTACCTCAGCAACTGTCTTCACATAGGACATAGCAGCATCAGCCCTAGCATTAACAAACCTCCACTGCAACAACCTATTGTACAAAACCCTATACCTATGGTACTCCTCTTCTTGGATTGGATTCACCTTCTTTTGCTTGAAGTACCTCAAAACACTATTCATAGCACCACCACCACCACCACCACCACCGTTACCTTTAACCTTCCCTCTCTTATCTCCACCAATCCCTGGTGATGACTCTGGTGTCGGAAACACAGGAGATCGTCCAGGTGATAATGCCCATGCTGACTGTGAAGACCCTGCTGAAGACTTCGTCCTCTTAATTGCAGCAGAGCTGTTACGTGGGCTAGTACTGCCTCGGTGCAAGAACTTAACAAATCCATCTTTGCCTCCGCTCTCCTTATGTTGACTGCTAGGTTTCTTGTGCATGTTAGTTAAAGAAGTGCCAGTAGTATAATTACATGAAGGGTTTACATTTTCATTTCTTGATCTTGTAGTTGATTTTGATCGGTTATTAACCAAACTTCGGTTCGTGGTTAGCGAGCTTGAATTGTTTTCGGCTTCACTTCTACTTCGACTTAGGCACGGTGATGGTGACAATGGCGCTGGTGGCTGCCGTCTACGCGTGAGAGGGTATTCCATTTTATTGTTCCTGACAAGTTTTTTTATAAAAAAAACTGATCAATTAAGTTCTGTTAGAGGACGCTTTGATACCTATATATATATATATATATATATATATATATAGGAAAGGAGGATGTATGAAGTTGCATGGTTTTTTTAAAATAATTTCATTAAGGAGGAGGAGTTGATGGCACGTTGAGTTAGGACTGAAATGCATGTCAATGGGACAAAGAAAGGGGACTTCCTTTCATTCACGAATTGAAGTAAAGGCTTCCACGATGATTTCCATTTTGATTTGTACCAAGATTAGTATTTTAATATTAGGTTTTCTTTATAGAAATAAATTGACCCCCGCAGGGCAACCACCATGGATTCTGCTTCAATATATATATATATATATATATATATAGACACACACACACATAAGAGAGAGAGGGGGGGGGGGGGGGGGAGATACTGACCATCATATACCTGTACTCTAACATGGAATATAACATCTTGCCTTTTAACACCTCCTCACGTATGTTATGGGCACAAAGTTTTTTAGTTATTCATATTATATTAATGGCTTGCGATTATGAGTTGAATAAAATAAAAATTAACCAATAATGCTTTTCTAGTATAAAAAAGTTAAATGATGTGAGAGTTGATTTAATATAATTTGATTGATTCGACGAGTCTAAAAATAACTTGAATAACCGGTAAAAATATGTTTTCACTAAAAAAAAATTAAAACGACATCTTTCTTTTTAATGTTGTGACGACAACATATTGTATCGATCCAGGTCAACTCGGGTTAACATTCAAAATCCACAACCTAGGTCGTGAAACCATAATAACTCCGTATAAAAAAAATCAAAATAAATTATGAAGATCAAATCTCAATCAACCCAATGTTGAAAGATGAAATTAAAAAGAAAAAAGAAAAAAATTCAAGTCAACTCGAGTTAATATATCAAATATGAGACCAGGATAACCCCATGAAAAATAAATCATGAAGTTTAATTTTCAATCAACCCAATATTAAAGAATAAAATTAAAAAAAACATTCAATTTAAAAAAAAGACACAAAAAATGAAACCTTCATAATATATATATATATATATATATATATATATATATATATATATATATATATATATATATATGGAATCATTGATTATATATGGTCTTACATTATTTTGATTTTACTCTTTTAAGCATAAAAAATATTTATTAAACCTTTGTACATTCACTACTAATATAAAAAATATTTAAGAATTATCTTAACCTAAATTTTAAAGTTGTCAGGTAAAATCCCAAGATATAATTTATATTATTCTCTAACAGCTTCCTGAAAAAAAAACTCTTTGAACTTAAAACTTACATAGACTCACACTGCATTGTACTATTAATTTTATCAAATAAAAAAGAATGATGAGGTATGAACTTGTGGCAACTAGATCAACATTATTGTGATACCATGTCAAGAAACCATCCCAACCCAAAAACTTATATTGTTAGGCAAAACTTCAAGATATGATTTGTATTGTTCTCTAACACATCTCTTCGAGCAAAAACTCTTTAAACTTAAAAATTGCACGGACAAATAGAATGAGAGTGGTGAATTTTAAACTTGTGACAACTAAATCAACCTTACTCTGATATCATGTTAAAAAACTATCACAACTCAAAAGCTTTATATTATTAGATAAGATTCCAGGATATGTTTTGTATTATTCTTTAAAAAAAAGACTAATATCTATTTTTCAATTCCTTAAACAAATAATTTATAATACTTTTGTTGATTTATATTTATTATTTCTATTCATCCCAAGTATAATTAAAATTAAAATTATATAAAATTCAACAAACTGTTTAATTAGAATAATTTTTTAAGAAATCCTTAGTTATAATCTTATAATACCATTCGTTGACTTTTTAGAAAAAAAAATATTTTCTTTTATTCTGAACATTTTTTGATGTGGAATCCAAGAAAGAATAGAACTTTTTTTTCTCTTTGTTTATTTATTTATTTATTAAAAGACATATGAAACTTTATTCTAAAAGCATGATATAGAAAAAAGTACATTATTTTAGTTTTTAAGTATGCTTATAGAAAAATTATATGAGATTTTGGAGAATTATTTTTTAGAAGTTCTCATGGTATACATATACATATATATGTGGAATTTATATTTTCTAGCTATTAATTAATTTAACAATGTATGAAAAACTAATAAAAATTATTAAATATATAGTTGAATACTACACATGCGATGCACTTAATTAGTAAGAAAAACCTGATAATAAAATACATGTAAAATATTGATTTAGATATCAAATATGAACTTACAAGTCTATTAAAAAATAATAAAAACTCTTAGTATTTTGTTCATTAAAAGTGAATTGAATAGTAAATTTTCAATAATAATAAAGAAAGAAGATGTATAACAATATGTTGATTAAAAGTGAAAAATCTAATTTCTTATATATCCCGAGTTTCAAATTAAACCATATGAGAATTATCCTGATGTGATCCGATCGACTTGACAAGTTTAAAGATAATCTGAATGACAGGTAAAACCATGATTTAGTTTTTTTAAAAATCAAGATGACATTAACTATAAAATTTCTTTTTATTTTATACTTTGATCCTCTTTTGTTGAATTGTTTATTTCCTTTACAAGTGTTTCGAAATTGGCCATGAATTTGAATATAAAAGGTTGCAATTGAAAAAGAAGAAGAAGAAAGTTTGAAGACAAAATTTCAGAACAAAATTGCAAAAAAAAAAAACGGTATATATATACTGTAGATGACTAGAGTGATTTACTTAGCCTCTTGTATATTTTGTAATTGTATCTTAGGCTAATATTTGTATGATAAAAGAACTCCAGGCCAAACCGCCGTGACTTCGCAAAACTCTACAAAGAAGTACTGTATGTTTTGATCGTCAAATTATTAGAGTGATAATCTCAATATATTTTCGGGCTAAGAGCCTGCGACTTCCCTTCTCGATCGATCGATATCCAAAAATATCAGCCCTCAACCAGAAAACCCAACCCATTGAAGACTTGATTACTGCTGAGATTAATGGAAGCAACATTTCCAAATGGTGATTTTTATTCCTTTTAATAAAGATTAACAAATTAAGTAGAGAAGATAAGAAGGATGAGTTCTTGGCTTCTTCACCAACTGTAAGCTCTAAATTAAAGCAGAGATGACTGGTAGAAGCTAAATCCCATATCCAAACAAACAAGAAAAAGGCCTTAAGATAGACTCTCTCTCTCTCTAGGATTTTTTTTAACGAGTGATATCGGGGGAAACAGTTAGCTAAGAAAAGCTGGATAGAGAAGCAAAACAAGATAACCCTTCACCTTAAATTAAATTAAATGAGAATAAATTCTCTGTTACTTTTAAAGATGCACCAAATTTGGCTTTTTACATGGTAAACAACATTTTTTATGAACAAATGAGAGAGCAAGAGCAAGGGCCTTGTCGGCTCGGCTAGGGACTCTTAATTCTGCTAAGCAGAAGAAACTAACAAGATAGGGATTATTTATCAATAACCAAAAAAAAAAAAAAGTTATATCGAGGAAGAACATTCGATTTCCAAACAAACTAGTTCACAAAAACCATTAAAAATTTATGTTTAAACTCTGTGTCTACAATGCACTAAGGTAAAACTAATGTAATCAGTTCATGCATCACTCCCTCTACTTCGAAGATATTCTTACACGATGTTGAAACCTCAAGCCTCACTAACTTCACCATCGTCATGAGTACCTTCGAGAGCTGGCACATTGAGATCTAACAAATTAATGGAGATTTTAGCATTAGTCACAGGCAAGTAAGAGAAGTGCACTTTCTTGTGTCCACCGAGTGCTTGCCCCGAATCAAATACTTTCTCACAAAATGGGCACTTGAAAATTCTTTTCCCAACACTTCTATTGTCTTCGCCACAACCACTACCATTACCTTCTTCGTGCTCCTCATGGATTTTTATCTTTTTATGACTAGCTCTATGTCCACCTAGAGCTTGATAGGACCGGAACCCTTTCTTGCAGGTTTCACATTTAAATTTTCCTTGTGATTTGTATTTAGCACGAGTAACACCAAACAAATAATCCTCTTTTTCATCACTTTCAACCTCATTCACATGTTGATGATCCTTTATGTATTCACACACTTCTTTTTTAACTTGTTTAGCATCTTCTGACCAGTTATCCCTTGAAAGCATTAAGAGACACAAAGCAACATCTTCTTCAGCCAATAAATAAGATACGGAACTTACCTGCTCTGATGACTCGGTCACTTTCACCATTGATTCGGCCACTTCATCAGCTGATTTACGGCTCCTTTTAGATCTTCTCCGAGTGGGTTCCCTTGTTGACTCCGTCTCACTCTCTCCATCATAAGGAGTAGCAAGATTAGGTCTTGAAACAGTGGAGACTTCCTGTTTCATAGATCGAGAGGATTGCGCGGGCTTATTGCTTAGTAAAGGATAGTTTAATGAAGAAGATGACGGTGGTGATTTTTTAGGAGTGTTGTAAGTTTCTTGCGGTGGGATTGGTTTTGGAGGAAGGGGTAGTTTAGCAAGGTGAGATCTCATATGTCCACCCATGGCTTTGCCATTGGCAAACCGTCTGTTGCAGATCTTGCAGATTCGCGTTTTCTCCATGGAAGAAAACGAAGGCTTAATTACACTTCGCTTCTCTCTATCACTCAAGAAAGGGTAGGGTATATGTGCTCAATAGTGCAGAGAGTTAAAAAGAGTAGGTGACTAGCGTTCATAAAAGGCAAAAATAAGAAGATACAGAAGTGATTCTGATATTGATTGACACATACCAAAATTTTAAAAGGAATGCTAAAAGTATATTTTTTACATTTTTCAAAAGGAAAAAAAAGCATAGATGTTAATTTACTATTTACCGAGCAGTTATAATTGGTACCAACCCCCTTTTATATGGCATATAAAGTTAAATAATGTTAATTATTTCTCTTGAATTTTTTGCTAAATAATTTTTCTGAAAATCGAATTACCACTTAATAGATAATATGGTTTTTTCGTGCGATGTACCTGTGAGATCCGCCTTATTTATGGTTAATATTATACGATAAAAAATAAAACAAAAGATAAAAATAATTAAAAAAGCAGTGCAATAAATTTATCTCGAGAAGAAAACTTTTTTATATATATAAATATAAATAAAAGATCATATTTGAACGTTTATGCATGAAATCAATAATATTCAACGGTAACCATTTAAGAATTTGAGATTAAAGAGTTTGATTTCCCTGTAATTTCAGATTCGAGCCCTGTAATTGCTAATATAATAACTATTGAAGGATTACATGACCATTAACTTCAGGGCCCATAGAATTAGTCGAGGTACGCGCAAACTGGTTCGGACACCCACTTTAATAATAATAATAAAAAAAAACAATATTGCACGGTAAGATATGAAAGAAAGTAGGAGTACGATGTATTTTATCATCGTCACACTAATGAGAAGAGAAAACAGTAAAATTGTAGATATAAATACTTATTGAGTACTAAATTGTAAATATAAATACACTAGCCAACCACTCATAATTGCATTTCAATGCCATAGGACTGTTAAAAATAAATAAATAAATAACTTGACTAACTTTTCCGAAACGCAGACAACTACTAGGTTTTTTTTTTTGGTTAAATTAAAACATTTATCTTTATTTCGATATATAAATAAATGTTGATATAGTCATCCTGAACCAATTATAACATGCCATTAGAATTTTACAGGATTTAAAATCAATTTTATATAATTAAATTTTGTTCAATTTAAACTCAATTAATAAATAAATTGCATTCATATATTTAAAAAATAAAATTCTATTTATTTTATTTTTTATATTATCTTCATCATTTTCCTTCAATGATAATCTTAAAAAAAAATAGTATTTTTTGAAAGTTAGTTTTAACATTAATTTTTTTTTTACTATAGAAAATGAGAGAGATTGACTCTAATTTATTTTTATACTATTTTTAAAATTTGAATTTTATTTAGAATCCAATTCTTCGCCATCAAAATAATATGAAATATAAAATTTTATTAAAACATCTAAATTGAATTGAATTCAAAAGATTTCAAACAGTTTGTGTTATATGTGCGCGCGTGCTTTTATTGAGTGCAAATAAAAATAATTACATGGAAAATTTTTATAGAAAGAATGAAATTCTTTATTGTTTTATGGAAACATTATCATTTATCTCATAATAAAGTTTTAATTATAGCTTCTAGCCAAAAAAAAAAAAGGGTTTTAATTAGAGCATATCTGTCATGCATAATATGTTTGAAAATAAGTATCATGTAAAATAAATTTTTGTAAAGGTATCGAAACCGATTGGTTGAACAAACATAATTCCCCGCCCAAGCAATTCTTGAATCATAGTTTGCAGGTGTGCTCTAGATCGATGTCAATTATTCACGTATGCCTAACAATGGAGAAAATATAAAATATAAAATGTGCGTCTAATCCATAGTACTACTCCAAGAAACATTTAATTTAACTAGGTTTGATATTTTTAATTATCCAAATATCTATAAATTTATATCTATGATTTTATTACAATCTCATTTATTCATTTATTTATTTTTGTTAATATAGCATGATAATATTGTGACATGTTCCCTTGGGAACAAAATCAAGAAGGCTAAACACTACCAGAAAATTGATAAATACAAACGGAAATATCGAGGGAATATTTCCGTCGGTAAATTTCCGAGGGATTTTACCGACGGAAATATTCCCTCGGTATATACCGAGGGAATTACCGTGGGAAAAAAAATTAAAACAAAGCAAAAAAAAAATGATGACGTGTCATTTTTACCAACGGAAAAAATTCCGTCGGTAAATTTGTTGGTAAATTGTGAACATTGTTCATCATGTTAATTACAAAGGGAATCACCGACGGAAAATTCCGTCGGTATTTTCCAGAGAGTAAATCACCGACGGATTGAAAAGTCGTCGGTGTTATTTGGCGGTTTTCTGAAAAAATTCAATTAATTTAAAATTTTCATTTAAATATTACAGACGGAATCACCGACGGATTGAAAAATCGTCGGTAAATTTTTGGCGGTTTCTGAAAAAAATTTACGAAATTAAAATTTAAATTAAATATTACCGATGGAATTACCGACGGAATAATTAAAAAATATTAATATTTAATTATCCGTCGGTAAATCCGTCGGTAAATCGTCCCAATAAAAAACCTAAATGCCCTTATTTCACAAGAGACAGAGCCGTTTCTTATTATTCTCCTTCTTCTTCTTCTTCTTGTTCTTCTTGTTCTTCTTCTTCTTCACTATATGTAAAAAACATCATCAAGGTATGTCTTCTTCTTCTTCTTCACTTTATGTAAAAAACATCATTTCTTATCTATTTCTTTCTCTTCTTTTCTCTCCTCATCTCCTTCTCTTTTCCTCCATGCTTAGGGTATGTCTTCTTCTTCTTTCTTCTTTTATCCTCTTAGTTTTTTTTTAATTAATATGCTTAATGAAATTTTTTTTCTCTCCTTAGCTTCACTTGCAACTACATTAAGGTAAGATTTTTCTTTTTTCTTCCTTTTTCATGATTTTTTTCACTATATTTGTTTTTTATTTTATTTTTAATTGTTTTTGTTCTTAATAATTGTATAAATGTTGTTGTGAGATTTTTTTTTTCATATGAGATCAATTTTTAGTAGATTTATTTATAGGATTTTTAAATTTTTAGCAATTGCAACTTCATTTTTTTCATATGAATTAATTTTTTAGTTGAATTTATTTTTTTATTTTATTTATTTCTTTGTTGCAAATTTGTTTGAATTGATTTTCTTATTCTTTTTTCCAAGCATTTTGAGTATATATTATACAGTGTTAATTTATGTTAATTTAATTATTTTATAATTTTATAAAATGATTTTTTTTTTTAAATTTTTTTCAATAATTACCGACGGATTTACCGACGGAATTTCCGTCGGTAATTCCGGTATCCGTCGGTAAATCCCTCGGTAATTCCGTTGGTAATAAAAAAATTATTACCGACGCGTCTGTTCCGTCAGTAAATCCGTCGGTAATTCTATTACCAACGGATTTACCGACGGACAAAACATTACCGACGAACGATTCACCGACGGATCATTTCCGTCTTTGATTCCGTCGGTAATATAATTACCGATGGAATATGTGTCTTACACCGATGGAAAAATTCCGTCGGTAAAACTGTTAAATCTTGTAGTGAAAAAAATCTAGTGGTAAGAATTTAGAATTAAGAGGTTTGTTTTTTCTATTATCTCAGATTCGAGCCTTATAGTTGATAATATGATGGTTACTGGAGGCTTACATATTTGTTAATTTCAGGGCCCGTGGAATTAGTCGAGATGCATGCAAACTGGCCCGAATACCCACATTAATTTAAAAAAATAAAGAAAAGGCTAGAAAGGATATCTCTCTCTCTCTCTCTCTCTCTCTCTCTCTCTCTCTATATATATATATATATATATATATATATATATATATATATATATATATTTCTCTCTCTCTCTCTCTCTCATATTCTCTCTCTCTCTCTCTCTCTCTCTCTCTCTCATATATATATATATATATATATATATATATATATATATATATATAGACACACACACACACACACACTTCTTATTAATTATACTTTATATAGATATTTAGAATTAACAAGCTCTTCTATTTTTGTGTTTGCTGGTGAAATTTTTAATATTTTTTACTAAGAAAAAATTAATTATCGCATAATGATTTTATTTGTGTAACTCTATATATTAAAAGATTTGCCTCCTTATACTAAATTGGTTATATCATCGTCGTCATTCCTTAATTAATGGTAATAAAAAATTTCAGAATTCAAGACTACTAACAAAACTAAAAATTAACCAAAGAGAAAAACTTAGATAATTCATCTGAAAATTCTAAAATGCAGAGGATATAGTTTCTACTTTAAAGTCAATTATTACTGTTACAAATAGTTATCATATATCTTTTCATTTGTTTAAAATCAACTTCTATATTTGTAATTTTTTCTTATTATGAAGATTGTAATTATCATATTCTATTTTTAGTATCAATTAAATCATATTTTCTTATAAAAAAAATCATCAAAAGATAGAAAAATAAGATACAAAAGACCTCATCTCTAAATGTTTAGGAAAATTTTTTTATCTCAATAGCCACAGCTTTCCCAATGCTTTACTTCATCTCCCAAATGCATAGTAAATGTTTATTTAATTAAAGGGATAAAGATTGGAATTTAGGAAAGAAAAGTGGTTCCTAATTAAACCAGGTGATCATTGAGTTAAATGAAAATAAGTTTGTAATTGTATCATGGTAAAGTTGAAAACATTAGTTCATATAGAAACCAAAAACCCTATGAAAACCTCTATCATTGTTGTTGATATATAGTGGAAAAGTAAAAAGTTAAAATTTGATCCAAAATGTACCCTAGCTTTTATAAGGGAAATGACCTAAACAAAGGACATGTTTCAAGCTCAAACCCACACGAGATTCTGGCTCGAGTTAATCGTAAAATAATTTTTTGCACAACAAGAAATTATTTTTGTTATCTTAAATTTTGAGCTTGAATCTAGTCCATAAAGAATTATTTCTTCTAGTCATGCCAATTGTTTTGTCCAACACTTGAATGAGAGGAACTTATCAATTTTTTCAAAATTGTTTTTACATAATCTTAATAGTATTTCAGCTCAAAAGACATATGATTTAAATAAACAAAACTTTTAGGATTAATTTTGATTTGATAGAGGGACGGTAATCAAAGCTGATAATGAAAGAATTCCATCCATTTTTTATTCCAAAAACTCTATATAAAAAGGGGCTAAAGAAGAGTGTTTTGTGTTGGTTCATCTGCATTGTTTAGGACAATATAGCTGCAGAAAGTTTTACTCTTCTTCTACCTAATTTTTGCGGTTTTTCTCTTTTATTTTAAGTTCTTGTTTTTCTCTTTATTTTCTTCATAATCTAAAGCTTAAGATTAGTTCTTGTGGAGATATATTTTAGTCAGTATTTTTTTGGTTCGTTGGACATTGTTTGGGAGTGCACTTAAATAAGGTGATGTTGCTAGAATTTTTAAAGACTTATTGAAGAAAGTCATTTTGTACCAAGTGATGAGCAATAAAGCCTTAAGAATAAATTATTGATCCTTAATAACAACAACAACAACAATAAATCCTTAGATTGATTATATGCTAAGTTCTTCAACAAATAAAAAAGTTTGTTTAACTTTATATACTTGTTATAGAATTTTATCAAACTTTGGCTTGTTAAGATTTTGTTATTGTTTTAATTTTTTTTAACTTGCTTGTTTGAGAAGCTAATTTTATTTCTATAATTTTGGCTATTGTTCAAAAAACCTTTATCATGACTTTAACTCAAGAATTGATTGTTCCAAATAATATTGCTTTGACAAGTACTATTTTGATAGTAAGGATTCCACAATTACCATTTGTGGTGCATGATGAGATTCCTAAAAAGTTCAATTGATTGAACTTTAAAAGGTGACAATAAAAAATGTTATTAGATTTGACCACCTTAAACTTGAATAAATTATTGTCGGGGAAAAACGTCAAAGTTGTCAAATAATAAATTTGATTTCATTATTGTGGTAGCTTTAGACGAATGAAATCCAAGTGATTTCATATGCAAGAACTACATCTTGAATAAATTGGATAATAAATAGTGCAAAGGCACTTTAGAAAGCTTTAGATAAAAAAAAAATTCAATGTTGAAGTTGTTATTATAAAAAAGTTCATGATTGGCGATTTTTTAGATTTTAATATGATTGACTCAAGAATCATTATGAGTCAAGTTCAAGAATTTGAAATTACTTTGCATGATATTTATGCTAAAAATATGATTATAAGTGGATCCTTCTAAATGGTAGCAATTGTTGTAAAATTGCCACCATTTAGAAAGAAAGCATAAGAGTGAGGAAATGAGAGCAACATACCTCATTTTGAGGCTAAGGGTAGAAGAGGAAAATAAGTTATATGAAAAAAGAGATAAATCTTCTAGTGTAGCCTTTAAAGAAAACTTTATAGCACAAGTGGTGAAGTTCCATAATAAAGACCTAAAAACAAAGCTTGCCGAGAAGGAGAAAAGTATTGCCAAAATATATAGTGGAAAATGATTTGCCTATAATAAAGCTAGGGAACCACTACCACAATCTTTAGATTTAACGACGGACTTTTCTATCGGTATTTGCACTATCATTCCGTTGGTAATTAATTTACCAACGGAATCACCGATGAAAATGCTCCATCAGTGAATCTATCATCGGTAATTTTTTATCCGTTGGTAATAAAAAAATATTATTACTGATGAATTTACTGACGGAAAAAGCGAGCAAAAAAAAATTCCCCCGCTTCATTCCGTCGGTATTTCCCTCGGCAAAATACTGTATGTAATTTCGTCGGTAATTATTTAAAAATATTCAAAAAAAATCTTTTTCACAAAACTATAAAATAATTAAATTAATATAAATCAATACTCTATAATACTCAAAATGCTTGGGAAAAAGAAGAAGAAAATCAACTCAAACAAATTTGCAACAAATAAATTCAACTAAAAAATTCATATGTAAAAAATTTAAAAATCCTATAAATAAATCAACTAAAAATTGATCTCATATGAAAAAAAAATCTTGCAACAACATTCATACAATTATTAAGAACAAAAAGAATTAAAAATAAAATAAAATAAAAAACAAATATAGTAAAAAAAAACATGAAAAAAAAAGAAAAAAGAAATCTTACCTTAATGTAGTTGCAAGTGAAGCTAAGAAGAGAAAAAAAAACAAATTCGTAAAGTATACTAATTAAAAAAAAATGAGAAGAAAGGAGAAGAAGACATACCTGAGCATGGAGGAGAAGAGGAGTTGAGGAGAGAAGAAAAGAAAAAGAAATGGATATTGATGTTTTTTATATATGGGGAAAAAGAAGAAAACGAAGAAGAAGAAGAAAGGAGACGGGTCTGTTGTGAAATTAGGGATTCGAGGCTTTTTATTGAGGCATTTTACCGATGATTTTATCAACAGATAATTAAATATTAATATTTTTAATCATTCCGTCGGTGATTTCATCTGTAATATTTAATTTAAAATTTTAATTTAATAAAAAAATTTCAGAAACCGCCAAATATCGCCGACGACTTTTCAATCCGTCGGTGATTCCATTTGTAATATTTAATTTAAATTTTTAATTTAATCTAAATTTTTCAGAAAACCGTCAAATAACACTGACGACTTTTCAATCCATCGGTGATTTTTTCTGTAAAGAACAGTAATTAACAGTGTAATTAGAAAGTGAACAGTTCTAAAGCTCTTTGGAAAATACCGACGGAATTTTTCGTCGGTGATTCCCTTTGTAATTGACATGATGAACAATGTTCACAGTTTACCAACGGTTTTGCCGACGGATTTTACCGACATAATTTATTCCGTCGGTAATTCCTTTGGTAATGTTGTTTTTGCTTTGTTTTAATTATTTTGTTTTCCATTGTAATTCCTTGGTATATACCGATAGAATATTGATGTCGGTAAAAGCCGTTGATAAATTTTCGATGAAAATATTCTCTCGGTATTTCCGTTTGTATTTATTAATTTTCTGATAGTGAACCTAGCCAAGGGCTCAACAAAGGAACTCAATAAAAGAAATGATTGTTAAAGCCAATATCAACAGATTGATTATCTCATTGATCAGGTTTTGGAAATGAACACATCTATTGTTGTTTTCAAAGTCAACCTAATAAAAAACATCAAGCAATGGTGGGTTGATACTATCTCTATAAGACATATATGAAACAATAAGAGGATGTTCTCTTTTTTATAAAGAAATGGATAGTGTACATGGAGAATTCATCAACATACAAATAGATGTTAGGATGATCATATTGATGATGACTTTCAAAAACATTTTGACCTTCAACAATGTTCTTTTTGTTGTTGACATTAGATGAACTTAATGTTTGGTTCGTTCTTGAGAAAAAATGGTTTTAAATTGGTTTTTGAGATTGATAAATATGTACTCTCTAAAAATATAGTGTTAATATGATAAAGGTATCTTAGTGATAACCTCTTCAAAATGAATATTATAAACATTATGATCATAGATGAATAATTATAATGCATATTCTTATTATTTGCTTGAGTCTTGTGACACGTGATACGACATGTTAGATCATGTGAATTATACTTCTATATAAATATTAATAAATCTTGATATATTACAAAGCATATTTCTTTTTTTATATATAAAAATTATAAGTACGAGGTTTATGTAAAATCAAAATTCACAAAAATATTTTTTTATTTAATTAAAATAAGTAGTTAACCTCTAAATTTAACTCATTCGAATATTAAAAAATATTTTATATTACAGTATTTATATTGAAAAATATTCTTCAAAATAAATTCTATTTTTAGTTAGATATCAAATGTGCCCAGTAATCGCATCTAAAAGCCAAATTTTCTAACATTTTTATAGATCGATTGATATATATATAAAAATTATGAGGAAATGGGCACCGATTTTATCTCAAGTCACAAGAGAGAGGAGAATATTTCCTTGATAAAATGGCAAGGGCAATGGCTTGAAATGTCGAAAGAAAGCTAGCAGTTAAGAATGACGTGGCCGCCATGTCTTGGTATTATTAACTTGTACTTCTTTTGTGTTGATATTCTCCCGTTCATGCCAAGTTCCAACAAATCGCTTTTTTGAGATCCCAACATCTTTTTAAGATGCAACCAAGCCAGGACATGCATTCCTTCATGGAATGATCTGAGCAAGGCATCGATCGATGTAGTCGAAAGATTGAATTCTCATGAAATCATATTTTAATTATAAAATTATAAAATCAATTTATGCTCTGAAAAATATATATAATAACAATGAATTGGATAAAAATGTATAAAAAAATTGTAAAAAAAATATATATTCTTTGTTAATACTAATGAGAAAAATACTTAAAAAATTATGCAATTGCTCGCTAGCTCTTGAACTGTGAGGGGAATACACATGAGATGAGATACAAATCTTCATGGTTATGAGCCCACCACGCGAATGCATCATCAATCATAAAATTGAGGTCACCCAAGGACAGTGGCAGAGCAAGGATTTTTTAAATAAAAAGATAAATTATTAATAAATATTTAATATTATGTATCATTTAGACATGCATTATATTAAGAAATTAATTTGAAATATATGTATTAACTCATATCAAACAAAATTAATTTAAAAATACTTTTAAAATAAAAAAAAACTTACGTTATAATTGTTCTTTTCGAGTTTTATATTTTAAAACTGCTTCATAATAATTTCATTATCAATCTCATCAAAAATATTTTTCTTAATATATACAATCAAACTGTCATTCATCTATTTTTAGTTTAGGATGGGTTCAATGCTTGTGTTTTCTAAATCTTCCAAGGACTAGTGAAGTTCTTGACAACAATGTTATGCTAACATATGGTAGAGAGTAGCTAAAACCATAACTAGTAAGTTCATCATCATCCATTTTCAATATGAAATTCATAGTAAAATACTTATCAATTCATTAAAACTCATTTCAATTCATATCCATATGCATATAATATTACTCATACACATATTAATTCAACAAACTCTTAAATTATTATACATCCTAACATTTTCAATAACTAATTGTAAATGAATAAAACTAAAATTAAACAATGAAACAAATAGAAAAGATGAAGAAAACTTACATAAAGCATAAAACATAAGAGGTTATTTACTTAACTAATTAATAGCTTAGGACTTGAAGAGAAATTTGCAAAAGAAAGAGAGGCAAGAATAGTAGCTTAAAAGAAAAAAAAAAGACTCTCGGTTAATTAATGAAAGAAAAAGAAAAAAAATTAGTAAAATATGCTAAATATATATATTATATATTATATTATGTTGTAAGTTAACAATAGCTAACTTGGGTTAATTAATTAGTAGCCATCAAAGAAAATTAAACATGTTAAAATATTATTAATATTCTAATATAAAAAGTATTTTGAAAAAAAAAAGAGTTTAAAGGGGCAATTGTATATTTTAATATAAAAAATATGTTGAAAAAAAAAATTAAAGAGGCAATTGCCCCCTTTTGATACCATGTGGCTCCGCCACTGCCCAAGGCTGCTAGCTATGCATTCTTTCGTGCATCGCTTTAATTTTTTTTAAGGAAATTTCAAAGATATGTTTAACTTCTCATTAGTTTTATTTATTTATTTATTTTGGGTTTCCATCCCTTATAGTGAACTGGGTTTTAAAACCTATTTATTTTCACGTTTTAAAATTATTATTTTTTTAAATGAAATTTTATTTTTTTATTTGTTTCAAATTAATTATCTTTATTTAATTTTCAAATTTTTTTAAGCTTTTATATCAAAAATAATTTTTTTTAAATATATTATTTTAATATATATTTTAAAATAATACTTTAAAAGAATCAATTTACAGTCATTTTGATTGGACACTCCATTACATTTTAGATGTTTGAGAGTGTGTTTGTGATTGCATTTTAAAGTACTTTTCACTCAGAAATATATTAAAATTATTTTTTTTTTATTTTTTAAAAATTATTTTTAATATCAGCGCATCAAAATGATTTTAAAACAACTAAAATATATTAATTTAAGAAAAAATAATTTTTTAAAAATACTTTTAAAACTTAAAAATAGCAATCCGGAGCGATGCAATTCAGTGTCAAGTTTGCGTGTTTCAGGGGCCTATGGGAGAGATGGTGGTAGTAAGATTTTCATGCAACATAGAAAGCAAAAGAGGGGAGGGAGAGATGATGCCAAGGCTTCGTACAAGCTATCCACGAACTAGGTTGTGTTTGGCTTTACAATTTAGAAATATTTTAAAACAAATTAAAAAAATTATTTTTATTTTTTATTTTTATTTTAAATTAATATTTTTTATGTTTTTAGATTATTTTAATATACTGATATTAAAAATAATTTTTTAAAAAATTAAACAAAATATTATTTTAATATATTTTAAAATAAAGTTTTTTTAAAAAATAACCACTTCTAAATTTTTAAATATATGAAACTACATCACAAAATTCCACGAGTAACGTAATCAATCATTGTAAGGGATGGCATTGTAATCAATATTATGAATCCCATATCAGATCAGCAAACAGACAAAAAAAAAAAAAAAAGTCCCACCCAATTAGTACTTCACTTCGTTCCACCTTTAGAAGATGTACTTGGGTGGTTTCGAATTGCGTTTTAAAATTTTATTTTTAAAAAAAAATATTTTTTTATTTTTTATTTTTATAATTTTTTAATATATTAATATTAAAAATTAATTTTAAAAAAATAAACAAATAAATATTATTTTAATATTTTTCTAAACAAAAAATATTTTAAAACACAATTTCTAACGCATTTTTAATCAAATCACTTGTCATTGAAGGCTTTCTAAACAAAGAAATGTAAGGTTCTTTTTCCTTTTACTTTCCTTTTTTTTTTAATTGAAGGCTTAATGAATTTAGGAATATACAATGAGTAACCATCCTCTACCATATAATAATAATAATAATAATAATAATTATTATTATTACTGAAAAACTGCCGAATTTTGTTTTATTAAAGAATTATTTGATAAAGAAAAAAGAAAAATAGAAGTTTAACTTTTGAGAATTGTGGTTGCGCTGTGGATAGCAGCGCCACTACGGTCTTCGGGTACACTGGAAGAAAAAAGAAAACAATCTCAACAAACAGTCAGCGAGAAGAGAGGTGTGAGCAGAGCAGAGCAGAGGACACCCATTTCAAATCTTCAGGTAAAAAACAAAAAAAAGCGCCAGTCCCCAAAAACAAATAATAACGAAAACAAAAAATCACAAGAACACTCGTTCAATTCCTTCACCCGCCACCTCCGAATCCCTGAGAGCCATTAATACCAGAAAGTCAGTCGACACTCCCACAGAGACAAACCTCACAGACATGCGTTAAACCCAAATTGGAACTACTGCCGCCACCAACAAACAAACACGGAAACGATGTCGTTTTTTACCGAGAAAACGTTGAAGAAGAAGAAGAGACCACCAAGGTGGTCACACCTGTGGCTCAAAAACACAAAACCATTGAAGCATGCTTTATTCGCTATGCAGCTCCAGTCTGTCTCTAGCCCGCCAACGCCAACGCCAACACCCACACTCACACCACAACAGCAGCAACAAGCAGACCCCAACACCAAACTCAGAGACAAAACAGGAACCCTCATCTCCAATCTCCCCGATATTGACCGTACACTTCTCTTAGGTGATGATCTCCTCTTAAAAATCCTCTCTAAATTGCCTGATTCTCAAAGAAACCCTAATTCACTTGTTTGTAAACGGTGGCTTAATCTCCAAGGCCGTCTTGTTAGGTCTTTAAAGGTTTTAGATTGGGAGTTTCTTGAGTCTGGCCGTTTACTTTCAAGATTCCCAAATTTGACCCATGTGGATTTGCTTAATGGATGTGTTGTTAGACCCCATGATTGCTGTGTCCGGTTGAGTCATAGGGTTTTTCAGATGGATATAAATTCTGGGGTTTCTGGGTTCTTACCGGATTGGCGTGTTTGCGAAGAGAATTTGTCGCCTGTTGAGGTTGTTGATAGAGGGCTTAGAGTTCTGGCTTCAGGTTGTCCGAATTTGAGAAAGCTTGTAGTGGTTGGTGCCAGTGAGATAGGGTTGTTAAGTTTTGCTGAAGATTGTTTGACATTGCAAGAATTGGAGTTACATAAGTGTAATGATGATGCCTTGCGCGGGATTGCTGCTTGTATGAATTTGCAAATTCTGAAACTTGTTGGAAATGTGGATGGATTTTATGGTTCTTTGGTTTCGGATATTGGGTTAACGATTTTGGCTCAAGGCTGTAAGAGGTTAGTGAAGCTTGAGTTGAGTGGGTGTGAGGGTAGTTTTGATGGGATTAAGGCCATTGGACAATGTTGTCAGATGCTTGAGGAACTCACTATTTGCGATCATAGGATGGATTGTGGGTGGTTGGCTGGGCTTTCATACTGTGAGAATTTGAAGACTTTGAGGTTTTTGTCGTGTAAGAGAATTGATCCCAGCCCAGGGCCGGATGAGTATTTGGGTTGTTGTCCAGCTCTTGAGAGGTTGCATTTGCGGAAGTGTCAATTGAGAGATAAAAAGAGCCTTAAAGCCTTGTTTAAGGTGTGCGAAGCTGTGAGGGAGATTGTTGTTCAGGACTGTTGGGGATTGGATAATGATATGTTTAGCATGGCAAGTATTTGCAGGTAATGAGTTGTTTTAAGTTTTTTTGATTGCTTTCGAGGCCTGGTAATGGTTGTAAGGTATTCAATTATTGCAGTCCTTCAGGGTACATATTAACAATTACAGAGGTTCTTGAATTATTGCAGATGAACTTCTGTTGTACATCCATTAAAGCTCGTACATGCATTTTTAGCTTTTCCAATAATTTGCATTGTTGATATGCTCTGGCTTACGAAGTTGAAATTGATAGTGAATCATTTGTATTTAACTGCCTGTCTGGAATGTGCCACACTCACGCGCTTAGGTGGTGTTTTGCATTATCATCCAATCATATTTTTGAAAAAGATTTAGCTTCAAATTATTATTATTTTTTTTTTAGATCATTTTAATATAAATTTAAAAAATATATATTATTTTGATATTTTTTCGAATAAAAAATACTCTAAGAAGTAACCTTAATTAGAATTTCAAAGACACTTAACTAGTGCTGTTGGATTTGAAATTAGTGACAGTACTGACTTTTGATTACTGTTAGATGCATCTGAATGCTAGATTCTCCGCAGCAATGATGAATGCAACAAAATTGTAAAAGAAATTGATGCAATTCTATTAATAACTTAGTCTAACAGTCACAAGAAAAATCCTAGTGTAGATTTAGTTCGACAGCGCAAAGACAAGAAAAGCGAAATAATTCAATGGTTCAACTACACAGGAAAAGAAAGCCTATAATTTTACAGTGAAGCTTATTTGATGGTTGATGGACTGGCGTTTTGACAATTACTTGGATTGAATAATCTACTTGGCAAACACCTATAATTGGAAGACTATGCTGTAGCCAGTTGATGTTTATGGGCTATCATTGTATAATGAAGTTTACATGGTTGAGATATCAATGGTTGCGTGTACTTCATTATTTTACAGGAAGGTAAAGTTTTTATCTCTGGAAGGATGCTCCTTGTTGACAACAGAAGGCTTGGAATCAGTACTTCTTACCTGGAATGAACTTCAACATTTTAGAATAGAGTCATGCAAGAACATAAAGGATGGTGAAGTCTCTCCAGCTCTTTCAACCTTTTTCTCTGTTCTTAAGGAGTTGAGATGGAGGCCAGATACCAGATCTCTTCTTGCATCAAGTCTTATGGGGACTGGCATGGGAAAGAAAGGAGGCAAATTTTTCAAGAAGAATCCACGCCTCGATCATTATACGCAGATGATTCACACAGCTACTTTTTGAGGGTTCCTGATTTTGTTTTGAAATGCTGTATAATCTTGTAATCATCTATGTTCATGTAGCCGGTGAACATGATGTTGAGAGAGGTTATATTATGCTTCCGTCGTTGCATGGAAAGGGATCAGGTGTTCTATCAAACGAAATACCAACTATTCATTCTGTAATTAGACCTGGATAACTGGTCTTCAGAATGTTGAATACACAATGCACAGCTTATTTCCCGGTTCAGGTTTATGATTTATAGCACGTATTGCTTGGAAAGTAATCTAATTATAGCTTAAGTTATCAAGCATTAGTGGTAGCTTCGTCGATTTTTGGAAAGACTGTTAACGGAGTTTGCATCGATTTGAAAACTTTCGTGGTAATTGGGCTTCTGTCAATTCAAATCACGGTTGAATGTTGATCCAAGGCAATCATCTTATGAACATAATTTGAGATTCCTCACATCCTGTGAGACATTACAGAGCAGGTTGCTATTCCATGTGGAAAAAATACTGTTAACCCAAACTTGTTACTATTTGTTTACTATAACAATGTAATGATAATTTTGCTATTCCTACAAAAAAATCATTGAACTGAAGTTGTCCAAAATTATCTCAACTTAAAAGTTTATACTAATATGATTTTTATTATTCTCTAATATAATTTTTAAAGTGAAAGTTTTTTATACTTGAAACTTATATAAATTCATCTTATCTTATGCTTAATTTTTATCAAATAGAATAAGTATGGTGAAATTTAAACGTGTGACTACTTAATTAATAAAGCTCTGATATCATGTTAAAAAATCATTTTAACTTAAAAGACTTAAACTAATATGTAAGGTTCTAAAATACGATTTATATTATTCTATAGTAGAAAATGCTTAAGTTAATATATTAATTCTAAAATATAATTTATATTATTCTCTAACAAACAACAGTGAAATAATTTTTTATAAAAACCATTAATTATTATTAAAGTAATAGAAAACAATTCAGTATTTTTATATTATATAATTCACTGTATCAAAATTTAACAATCTGCTTTTTCTAAGTGCACATCTTATGCTGCTAAAAACAATACATCTGTTACTGAACTAGCCCATTATCATCTGTAATGTCGGCTGGAGTGGGAAAAAAAATTCAAACTCAAAAAAATAAATTTAATTTAAATTTAAAATTAATTGCATATTAAATAATTTTTTTTTAATTTTAAGACGGAAATATATTGGATTTATTTAAGTCAATTCGGGTTAACAGGCGGAACTTACCAGAATAATTTAAAAAACAAACAAATTAAAAAGCTAAATCTCTATCTAATTTAATATTAAAGGATAAAATTAGTAAAAAAACAAAACTTCATTTAAAAAAAAATCATATGAACTCGAGTTAACCAACCAATTTCACAACGCAAGTCATGCACGCCATCAGATTCAATAAATTATGTTTTACCCATAAATTATATTTTATTTAATAAATTTATATGACAATAAAACGTATGATAATTTTTTACATGAATTTTTTTAAATGAAAAAAAAGCTAAGATAGGTGCGTGGGACTAAGATAGAAAAAGTAGATTATTGATATTAAAGAATCAAATTGTATTTTTTTTTGCTTTAAGTTAAATTAAAAATCATCTATATAACAAAGGATAAAATTACTTTTTTTTTTTCAAATTGAGGGACAAAAACAATTCATTAAAAAAAAAATACATAGACAGAATGTTGTGTCTTAACTCATCGAACTTACGATCTAGGTTATAGACTCAACCGAGTTTAATTTTTTTTCTTCATAAATTTATAGTTAACCTAAATATAAAGAAAAATAACCAAAATAAACAATTCTTTTTTTTCTACACTGGTTTTCGATGAATGTCTCTCTCCTCTCATAAAAAAAATAAGTTGAAAAATGAAGAAAATAAAGTTTGATATCAAATTTAAATTTATAATAACTATAGGGACGAATCACTTACAAATTGAAAAGGACAGGACCAAGCTATTTTTTTGAATGAAATTTGAGGTTAATATTTTTTACTTTGATATTTGATATTTTAATTTCATTATTTTTTAAAAATTTATGTGATTGACTATTAGTTTTAGCTGAGAAGTGCTCAATCATTCCAAGAAAAGGTCAAAAATCAAATTAAAAATTTATAAAAAAACTAACTATTTTAATCCATAATAATTAATAAAAAAATATCCACGTACAATAGAATCATCGCACGTCTTAATTTTATTTAATTTATAAATCAAAAGACATATGCTGTGCTTTTTTTGCGCACCACAAACCCTTTTTTTAGATCTCGTAGTCAAGAACAAATGTACAAGAATTTTAATTGTTAAAGAGGGGTGTGTTCTAGCCGATCAAATGATTCAATTGAGTCTCCAAAAAATCGGCCGATTCTTTTTAGTTATTTCGAGTGTTTTCTTCTTCCTCGTTTGTTTATCTCGCCGGGTCTTTCGGAAAAAACCAAATTAATTTACCAAGCTGGTTAACCGGTTTTTGGATTGACCCACCTTGGTTTCCTCTAGAAATCTCGACACATGGATACTGACTGTCTTGTTTGAATCCTACCTTCACTTGTGCTTTCCAGGGCACGTGGTGCTAAGAATTATTTTTTAAATTGTTTTTTTTTATAAATTAAAATAATATTATTTTTTAAATTAACACATTAAAATAATTTAAAAACATTAAAAATAATTAATTTAAAACTTTTTTTTTAAAATTTTAACAAAAAAAAATATGTTCAACGTGAATTCCAAACAAAGTAGAAGTTTTGATTTTGGATAACAAAAAAAATCTCTCTTAGAAGTTGTTTGGAACGTCATTCAAAACAGTATTTTTAAAATTTTAAATTATTTTTTTTATTTTTAGATTATTTTAATATAACAATATAAAAAATAATTTTTATAAAATAAAAAATACTATTTTAATTAAAAAAATAATTTAAAAAATAAACACTACTGCACCACTTTGAATTAACTAGTAGTGAAGTTTAAAAATTGAAGGTTTGACCAACCGTGCCTAAAATTCTTATGAGGGAGGGAGGGAGGGAGTTTTAACATCAGCGTCCGTGGCAGAGGAGGAAAAAAAGAGATCGGAGACCGGAGACAGAAAGCAGTGAAGTCTTGTTTAACATTTTTATACAGCAGCAGTGATAGTGAATAATATCGAAGATGAGCAAAGGGAAGGAAGTGGTGATATCAACAAGCCCTCATTACAGCAATCACAACAGTGGCGTAGAAGATGATGAAGAAGAAGACGGCTTCGATCACTCCGGAAACAACAAACGATTCTCCTCTTTCCCAAGTTTCTCTTCCCGAAATGCTTCCTCTAAATATGACTTTGTTAAGGTCAGCCCCCCTTTGTTCTTGCTCCTGAAAACCAAAATAAAACAGACACCACCCCTTATTTAATTCAATCTGATTCAATTGATTGTTTTTTTATCCTGTTTGGTATATATAAATAAATAAATACAGGTGAGGGTGTGGTTAGGTGATAACGCTGATCACTACTATGTTTTATCCAGATTCTTGCTCAGCAGAATGTTGACTGTCACTAAGGTCTCCAACTATTTACTTCTCTGTCAATTTTATTAAAATTCTTTTTTCCTGGAATTACCTATATATATGTAGTGCGGATGATGAACAGTTGGTTGGGTTTTTCTCTCCGAATATTACATTTGAATTGTGGGTTTTGAGAAGATGATCGTGACTAAGGTTTTGGGTTTGTTTTATTCTGTGTGTGGGTGATTTCAGATACCGAATCATGTAGCTATTAAAATTGCTCTTGAGCTCAAGAAGCTGCTCATTGATAACAGCCTTCTCGACGTGTAATGACAATCTTCCCTTTTCTTTTCTTTTTATCCTTTCATGCAGTAGTCGGGTAAAGTCTAAAATGTACCCCATGGCTATATTTGAAGGTTTTTCACTGATCATTGTTTTTTTTCCTTGTTTTTCAACTAATGGGCAACCTCTTGTATTATTTTGGCAGATCTCAGTCTGATTTGGAAGCTAATCTATTCAAGGTATGTGACCTTTCCTTCTTTTATTTTCAATTCTTAGGTGGCTATGGATAGCAAGTGGCATAATCTGCTATATAAGAGGAGTTGAGCATGCCATTTTCTTTCTATGGCCGTAATGGAGGGACTACACTGAGCACTAGAATACTTTTGAGACTTTTCTGAATATTGGATTTAGTTTCATACGCCCTCCTCCCTCCTCATACATAGGAGTCTATTTGCAGCTTATGGAGCGGCGGGGGTATGGAGAAGAGTACATAAATCGTTACAAGATGATGACGAGGTAATTTAGAGCTCTACCCATAGTATCCGCGCCCAGAAGTTTTGTTGCCTTATTATCACTTTCTTCATATTAAATGACAAAGATGAAAGGTTTTTGCTGATTATATGTTGAAAAAGAAAAAAATGATTTTTTTCCTGGTCATATGCTTTTAGATTTCATCATCAAAGAGTGCCCTTGGTGATCCTTGTTTGTGGAACTGCCTGTGTTGGGAAGTCTACCATAGCTACCCAACTCGCACAACGGCTGAATTTGCCTAATGTCTTACAGGTGCTGCTTTCCACCTAGCCATGATGCATCTCGCCTTCCTTATTGTCTTTTCATGTATCAATATGTTGGGTTCAATACTGATGCCTTTGAAACATATGGGTTTTTTTTTTTTAATTTTTAATGTCACAGACAGATATGGTGTATGAATTGCTGCGAACGTCAACTGAGTATGTTTATTCCCTTTCTATTTTTAATTCCATGGTTTCTATTTCTGATGTTAGAAGCATTTCTATCTAGTGGAATTAAGAATATCAGCAGCATACTGAGCCATCCAAAAAAGGAGCAAGGAAAGTTATAACAAGGAGGATTCCTTATTACAAACATAGACATTGTTTACTGGAATAAGGACTCAGAAACTATATATAACTAGGTTTCAATTTTGTCTCCAGTACATGATATTGTATCCTATGATGAAGATTATTGGTCATGCTAGCTAGCTCTTATTCTTTTTATTCTCTGGACAGTACAAAATCGCTTATTCGTTTTATTCCGTGGACAGTACAAGATCACTTATTCCCTTTCTTTATCTGAGTCAGTGCACCATTGGCTTCTACTCCTGTATGGGCACGAGAATTCACCTCTTCTGAGGAGTTAATCACTGAATTTTGTAGAGAATGCAGAATTGTTCGTAAAGGTAGTCTGTCAATTTTGCCATCGCGCTTCTTTGATCTCCTTTCTTATTTGAATAATTCTCTTTTCCCTCTCCAACTTGTTTCATGTTCATGGTGGTTGTAATTTTTTTTCTTGGATTTCGAAGGTGTTCTTTGTTCCCCTGGAAATTGTTTTAATTTTGCTAGATGTTCTGCAAGTGCGTAGGTTTTTGATTTGTTAATTTAATGCTTGCTTCAAAGGTTTGGCTGGTGATTTGAAGAAAGCAATGAAAGATGGAAAGCCAATAATAATTGAGGTATGTCTAATTTTCTGTTTTTCTGTTGGTTGTAGATTAGACTGTTCCATCAAAACTTCCAGTCAACAGCTATTTCTTTGTTGATCACTCTGCTGTATAATACCCACCATCTACAATTATGCTGTCATTCATTCTGCTAAAGATTCTAACAAACCATACATTAAATGGTCTTATGTTGTGATACCATGGAAAGTATGGTACCATTGCAATGATTTGAGTCTTCAGATAAAACAAAACTGTAAAATTGTTTGTTTAGTCTCCTTGGGCTTGTTGTACATTCCTTTTGGGGCTTTTGAAGGGGCCTTACTTATTTGACTTTAGTTGGCACAGGAGGGCTAATTTGTTTCGATTTTGTATCATTTGCACTTTCTCTTAAGGGTGATTTCGTATCCTGCTTCCATAATCTTGTAGTCTCTTTTCAATAATATTTTCTTACTTTATCAAAGAAAAGAAGATGATTGGGAACTAATTGATGTTGAAAAGATGAGAAATTATGCCTTCTGTTATTCCCTATGGGAGTCAGAGAAAAAAAGTGTAGTTCTGACCAGCTATTGATGCTGCTGCCTAAGTTGAGGTAGTGCAAGAGAGGATTTGTGTTCAGATCTGGTGCAATTAGGTTGTGACTAAAACAAAAAAAATTGAAATGACTGTTAAACTGGCTTGTTAATACACAAACTTTTTTTTTTTGGTGGAAACATTTTGTTAAATTTTGAGATGCTTGTTATCAGATTGATAGGCATGGTAATGTTTCCAAGCACTCCTATCTGATCTGCAGTTGTTTCTGACAAATAATGACAGGGGATACATTTGGATCCAAGCATTTACTTGATGGATGAAGAAAATAAATTACCAGCTAAAATGCCAGAAAAATCTGAGATGAACCCTGTTTCAGTGACTCCAGATGACGATCCTGCAAGACAGATGGAAAATAGTTCCACAAGTGTTAGTAGAAATCATCCTGAAAATATCAACTGCACTCCTGGGGATTTGGCCTCAGAAGAAGGGAAATCTGTTAACCAGGTGAATAAAGTTGTGGATTCTCAGGGATCTAGAGATAAAGCTGGAAGCATTGTTGACAATAAAGGTAATTCTCACTCTGGGTTTTGATAACAAGCCCAGTATTCTATTAGTCTCTTCTAACTTATAATTTTCCTTGATGACAAGTTCTAACTTGTAATTTTGCTTGATGATGAATGCATGCATGAGTGACTTAAGGGTGACAGTTTCCATTCCTGGATTTTTTGTTAATGCAGGTGAAACTGTTAAAGGTCTTGAGGGAGATAGAAAGACTTCTGTTAGCTTAAAATCTGGTCCTGAACCAATAATTATACCAATAGTTCTGAAGATGGCTGAATTCGACCATAAGGTTTGTGCTTCTATTCTTGATGTGTCAAAAATTTCTTCATATTCTTGATTTAAATGGATGGTACTTGTCGTATATCAGAATTATATAGTTCCACTTCCCTTCCCTCATTATTTATCAAATGGATGGTACATTGTTCCTATATTGGAATTATATTTGTCCCACCTCCCTCCCACATTATTTTTCACTTTCTCAAGGTTGCATATTTAATCTTATATCCTTATTATTTGTCTTGTCTATCAATCTTTTCTTCTCGTGTGCAGGCATTACTTGAGGAGTGGATCTCAACTCGTTCATTTAGTGATAAATGCCCTGTTGAGGTACCAAAGGCTGCTGAGTTCTTATTGTCATTTGCCAATGTCAAACTTAGGCAATTCACCAAGTTTTAGTAAGTTAAAAGGGTTAAATATTAGCAAACAATCAATGAGACAATCCATGGTTAAACTCGGGTTTCCAAATAGGAGGCCTCACATTGTCAGGTACATACATATCTGGGGATGGATGGGAGGGAATTTAGGGGATGTGAGAGGCTATCTCATTGTTAGCCAATACCTTAACAGATCTGGTTGAAAATGTGGTTAATTAGTGCAAGTAGTAGAAGTAACATGGTTTTTCATTCAAGTGCAAAAACAAAAATAGAAGCACAAGTAATTGATGGTCAATGACACTGGTGAAGCACTTCCAAGTTTTTGAAATTTAAAGATAGAAGGCATTTGAAAATTCTAGCATAATGGTTAGCATGATGAAAACAATGAATGGCAATAAGATCAAGCATCGATGGAAAATGCAGCAACTCCTGGACATATTCGTGCGCAGTGAAGTGGATCAACAATAGAAAATTGCGAAAGCAACCAAGATGTTGCCAAGTTCAAATAATTCTGGACTGGATTAAGATGACAGATAATAGCTTCTCGTTTTCCCTCTTAACACTTTTGTTTTGCTTAATACATGGAAGCTGGCTGGACATGTACCTCCTTATTCACTTCAATAAATAAAAGTCTACCTTAGTATTATCTCACTAAAAACCTTCTAGTTTCAACACTTTGCTTGGTAACGAAAAAAATATAGAATATAAAATTTATTCAGTTTTTTCTTAGCAAAATATAAATTTTAATACATTGGTTATATAGGTATTCCTATAAATTATTTTACCATCATGCAGTTGCCTGGTAAAAAGCATATTGTAGTAGTATCGAAGAGAAACATTTATGCCCCTTTGTTCAGGTCAAAAGTGAGGCAAGATTTTCTAGAAAGAATTTTCCGATTGATTTTCTTTCATTCCATATCCTTGTGTTGATTCTTCACCGATTTCACAAATGTTCATCTTATTGTCTTGTTTTTCATTATTTCCAATAAATAATTTGTTGTTGAACTTTATTCAGAGTTATTTACATATACATGTTTTATGTTTTCAGGAAAAAGATAGGTTAATTACCAATTTGAAAATCATTCAGGACTACCTTTGCTCTTTCAAGTCACAGGTTTGCTTCTCCACGTGTGTTTGTTGGTTAACAGCATGCAATAGAGTTTTGTGGCCTTGCTTCTTTTTTAATAATTTTGAAATAACTGATTCTAAATTTAGTAATATTGTGCTCAAAAGTTGGATTATGATGTTGATAGAGAACAAGTTTTGCTTTGATGTCTTGTTTTTAGATTTATTGTATTTGACGACATGGCCAAGTAGCTAATTTGGACAATAAAGTCAATGAAATCAGGTACATATTTTGTGAAATTGCACAACGAAAATTATTGATGAAAAATTGGGGGAACTGTTATTCATGATATCATATGCTTGGGCCATAGCAATATACAAATTCCATGAATCATTGTCATGCTTGGGCACTAGATTTTGATTTGGGCTGGAGAGCATTATGGTTGATTTAAATTGAAGTGAGGAGTCATATGAACAGGGCTGGGTGATCTATTTCAATTACTCAATGTATGACTCTTCTTTTCTGCTTGAAAGATAAGTGTTTTGGTTTGTCCAAATCTATGATTTAGTCCAAATATGCTCTTACTTGTAAGGTTACTTGAGCTTCAAAGGAAAGAAATGAAGAAAACAACTAACATCTCACAGAAAGAAGAGGGTGGTGACTGTATAATTTTATTCTTAGTGTTATTTGTTTCTGAATGTCATTCTACCAGCTGACTGAGATCGACTTCTCTAAACTTTAACTATGTGTTTGAAAGTTTTATAAGTACCATTTCCCTCAAACACTGTTGCCAATATATCAAGTTTTTCTTGGAACAGGGTCTGACTGTTGCCAATATATCAGCCACAACATTCCCTCAAACACTGGATTGGCTGCATGGCTATCTTCTTCAGGTAAAGTTTTCTAATCAGCTTTGTGTATCTGAAATGCGTTGACCACCAAACATGTTGTTCACCTGGAAAATTGGATGCCTTGGGGATCAACTGCCTGTTCCGAGATTGTATTGCTGTTGCCCTCCCACGTCAGCAAGGAATTTGAAAAGCTGCTGTCCTTGAGTGTGAGGCAGTTGATTTACTGCTTCATTATCTTCTGAATAGTTCTCATCTTGTACATTTCATTCTTGTATTCGTATTTTTTCCTTTCTTAGTTCTCCAATGACGTGGTAGCATTTCACCAAAGATTATGGTTAGGTTTGACAAAAATTAGGAAGTATTTGTCTTTGATTGATTTACTCATCCATTTATTTCCAGTACTGTGGACAATAAGAAATAGCATTCAAGCATCAGGTGTCACCAGTTTTGCTGACTTTTTTTTGTTTCCTTGAACATTAGAAAATGATCCCTCAACATATTAGCTGTTGATTTTCTTCTAGTTTCTCCTTGACCAGCTTATCTTGTTTTTCTAAATCTCTCCTTGCTAATTGTTTTCACTATCCAGAGTATTGAGCATGGCATTTCATCGGTGTCCAGTGAAAATGATAGACATCAAGCTCAAAATTAGATTACCTGCAGATGTTAGCTTGAGCAGGACAGGTATGAATCGGACCTTGCATGCAGGTATAAAATGCAATGCACTTTCAAATGCATTTAATTGATTTTGAATGGAAAGCAGTGTCCTACCAGAAAAAGAAAGACTAATCTTTCTTGTCTCATGCAAAATGAATAATAATAAAAAAATATAAATAACATATGTAAAATCTGCCCGTGTCTTTGTTTGTATCTGTGGGGTGCCTATTTATTATCGTCACGCTTTAAATGGCCTTTCAGAATTCAGTTGCATGCTTTTGTCAATGTGGCAAAAACGCGTGAACTTCTATGCTGACTTCACTTCTGATTTTTGTTGCCCATACGAGTGGTTTTTGGTTTTGTGCACATGACTTGACTAGCTCTTGCGTGGACGACTTTTACCTGCGTGCTTTGAACAGTCCTGTCTTCTTGTACAGAGCATACTTAACTGCCATGACACTTGATGCAGACTTTTGATGAAAAACCTACCAGGCAATGGGAAGCTACTATCAGGCAATGAAAGAGTCTCCGCAGCTTCTTGTGATGGCAGCACTTGCAAGTTCTTGTAATTTGGCCGCCCCATATGATGGACCCAACTTCAAACATTACCCACCAAATTCGGTTAAGATAATTTGTTGTATCAAAGACATTTTTATCACTCGGGTTCTCACAACTAGAGATAGATATGCCATGTTCACTGCGCTTATTAATGTTATAGTTAAAATTTCAGTACTAACATGTTTGTGATTTTGAAATGCCCTCTGTAGTTAATTTCCTTTTCTTTTCATTTTTTTGGGACCTATTTTGTCATTCAGAGAATGATAGAAAGGAAGTTCTAGTCACAGAGCTAGTACGAAGAGGAACACGAAGCCACAAATCTCTAGGTTTCATTTGCAAGAGCCAAAGCCACCTCTTTGATCCCAGTAGTGTACAAGACAGCCAGAGCCAGGTTGCAGTACGTGCTTTTAACATAGAACTCGGCAATCCATTCCTTACTCTTTATTGCTCAGTCACAATATTAATTTAAAAAGCACCATATAGAAAATAAATAATAATAATAAAAAAACCATTTCGCCCTTGTTTAAGCTAACTGTCAAGATAACCAAGACTGTTGATACACAAATCATTATATCAGCAGCAGGAAATATCAGATTCAGCAACTATTTCAAGGCCTTCCATGCAGAAAGCCACAAGCACAATAGCAAAATACTAGAAGAGGATCTTCTAGTCACATTGCTAGCGAGATCAAGAGCTGAAAACACAACTCATTGTTCAAAAACAACAAAGAAAGTTCCCTGAAATCTTGCAGAGTTGCAGTGAATTTATTTTTTGTTAGTACCTTAAGTGGACTAGTTGTGCGTGCAATGGGAAATTTGAGGCCCACAGCTATTCAATCTAGGTCCTCTAGAAAAGCTAGGTTGGAAAATCATATTCAAGCTCAAACACTTCCATTAATACTGCTAAAAACAAAATTGTTCTGAGATACAACTCAAATAGAATTGCATATTTTTATAAAAAAAACTGAAACAGCATGCATTTTACCTAAAAATCATCAACCTAAGAACTAACTCCTGCAATTGTTATAAGAATCATCTCAATTCTCTAAGATGTCATAACTCCACAACCTGACGTTGTCTAGAAGAATCTCCAATATCAACATGCTGTCTTTCTGTGATTCCTTATTCAAATTGTCGAGTATTGGGATAGCCTCATCATAAGCATTCTTAGCATGAAAGAAAGCCTTCTCAGGAAACTTCATGATATCATACAATAACACTGAGAAATTCAAAGCCAAACTCAATCGAACTAAATTTGTAGGAGCCAACTTGGATGCAGCTTTAATGCCTATATCATATGCTTTCATTGACTCTGAAGCAGCCTTCTCCATCTCGATGCCAACCTTGAATTCTGCTAGATACCTGTAATAATCTCCCTTCATCCTATGATAGAAGACACAGGATTCACACTGGGAAGTTGAAGGGAGTAGATGATCATCAATCAATTGTATGATATCGTTGCATATACTTGTGAGTTCGGACTCAACCTTCCGTCTATACTCCTCGATCCTCTTCGCATTAACTTGGTTCCCTTTGGCTTGTTCCTTTTCCTCTATGGATGAAAGCATTCTCCATGATTCTCTTCTTGGGCCCATTACATTCTTGCATCCAATACGCAGCAAATTCCGCTCCTCGGTTGTCAACTCAACGTCAAGCTTTGCAATATACTTCATGTGATCCAACATCTCATTGTAGCGTTTCGCCTGTTCAGCAAGTTTGGCAGAATACACTGAATTTTGACGTACATCCATGGCTGATAAGACTTAATTGATTGATCTCTTTTGAGCAAAGATAATGTAAAACTGACTGAATATATAACGAAGAAAAAATCAAACAGAAAACTGAAAAGAGCACTACCAGAAAATTTTCAAATAGCAACCGTCAGATATCTCAATATGTTGAACTAGCTAGGGTTTTATATGTATATATATGGGCACGTAAGAAAAACTTAAACCGAACAAGATTAGAAAAAAAGAAAACCCTAAAATAATTGATATTTTGCTAGGAGTGATCGTCAAGTCTTCTTCTTAGAAAAGGATTGCTTGCTTTCAATTTGGGGTCGACTTCGGATCAAGAAAAAACTCTTATTTTAATTCTTTCTTGAAAATGCAAAAGAGTATTAATTTATTTTCTTTCTTAGAAACATTAATTTTAAATAAATAAAAAACAAATCAATATTTTTAAACCACACATCCGTGAATTAATTAAATTATAACTTTAATTGTTCCAGTGATTCTTTATTTAGTTTTACTAATTTTAAAAGCCGTGAAAGAGTTATTAATGCTACTTAGATAAGTATTGAGATATTTAATACCACATTTCTTTTGGATTTATGCATATATATTTTATCTTAGATGTTAATATTTTCTCATTAATAATAAACAATTTTTTTAATATAAATCATACAAATATATTTTATTTATATCAAATAAAAAAATATAAATTACAATAATCTCTTTGAAACATTATAAGATACAAAATAAAAAAAATAACTACTATTTAAAAAAATAAACAAAACAATTTAAAAAAATATGAGAGAGGGTAATAATTTAAATTGAAATAAAAAAATTAAGGTAAACTAAAAAATACATAAGGTATTAATTACAAGTTTTGCAAAAAAATAATAATAAAATGTTAGGAAATGGCCCGCTTACCTAGCCAATTATTCAAGCCTAAGCTCAATTAGACCTGAAAAACACAAACAACGCATTATCTACGGTGATAGTTGACATGTTGAATACCAGTTGAATTGAGCTCAAATTTTCTACGAAAATTCCACATGGACAATAAGACCTTCAAATTAGTTTCATGTTGATGTAAGGATTGATCCCCTTTACTGCTATATTGTTACAGATTATTGGATTTATCATTGGTATCATCCCTCCCATAAGTAATTCATTGGTGATTAGCCCCTTTTTCATGCGGTTGAAGACTCTGCAATGCATACTTGCTCGGGTCAGTATCCTATTTTTGATGATATGAAGATTCTGAATCAACCAAAAATGTTACTAGCTTCATTATCAGCTATCTAACAAGTTTCCCTGGTATTCCTTTCATGTTTGCAGGGAGTCAGCCATTCCAACTGTCACTTCGATTTTAGGAGCAATTAAATCTTCTGGAGGGTATGCTTAACCATTTTGAATGTTGTCAAGCGCCTTCTCATTCACTCGTAGAATTGTTGGAAACATGGAAATAATGATCACCGTTGATGCTCTTAGGTTTGAAAGGGTCGAAGGTGCCACTCATGGTGCTTGTCGGAATAGTGGCAGTCCGGTATATTATTATGGCGATTTTGGGAGCACTTATCATTAAATATGCAGTCCGTTTTGGCTTGTTGCACTCTGATCCACTGTATAAGTTTGTTCTTGTGCTTCAATTTGCACTTCCTCCAGCAATCGGCATATGTCTGTTATTTATCATTGGTGAATTAAGATCCAGGCAAAGCTCAGCCATATTCATGTATTTGGCTACAGGTTGAATTTTTTTTTGACTTGAAATTTGTTTTTCATTCGTTGTTTTGGCCATAATTTGGCAGGTATAATGACCCAGTTGTTTGGAGCTGGCAAAAGCGTGATGATGATCACTCTCTTAAAGTTAAGATGTAATAATGTAACAGAAACTTCTCCTCTGTATGCTGTTTGGTCAAGAACTGTTTCTGTTCCTACAACTGGCTCCCAACCATAAATCTTTGCTGTGTAAGAAATCTCAGAATGCCTTCAAGGCTTTAACCCATCTGTAATGCCACAGAAAAAAGTTAACATTTCAAGCAAAAATATGGTAACAAGTAAAAACTAATTTTAGGTGTTTGCATGGATTGATAAAAGAAGGAGAAGAAGAAGATGTTATACAAGCAAAATGGGCATATATTTCTCTAATTACTCGAAAGCTAAGGTGAGGTTTTCAGCCAGTGAAGTCCAGAATTAGCCTTAATCAAGTTGGTGCAGGGGAAGCTGTGGGAGTCCACTTCCACAGAATTCACAAAGGCCATTAGTCACCATGATTAATTAATGATGGTTGGAAAGTGTTTTTCATTATTATTTTTTTTAATAATTAGAAAACTGACCAACATAATTTATTTTCCGGTAAAAAAAACATAAATTTTAGATGAAGAAAAATATTTTTCAGTTTAAAAGATTAAAAAATACTTCTCAATTAATGAAGCATCAAAAAAATAAGGTGGTTATATAATAATTTATTATTCTTTATATACATATATAATATTCATTTTTTTCTTTATATATATATGGAAATAATATTATTAGAAAATAATATTTTACTAATATATTTATATATGAAATAATATAATAGGATATATTATCATATACTATAAAAGTATATTAATTTAATATATTAGTTCATATAATACTTTAATTTAGATAATATTGTTAATTAAAAAATACATTTGAATACAAAATATGTTATGTTATGCAATAGTTATCTATTTTAAATCATATAAAATCATGTTATAAAATTAAAATACCATAAAAAATATTATTTTTAATGTTCTCCACACACCAAATTAAAAATAGTTATATGCCTATAATATTATATTTAAAATATTATAATATATGTCTAGTTACATTTTATAAAATAAACTAAATATAAATATATAATATAATAAATTCTTTTTTTCTCACTGTTATACTTTTTATATTTCATTCTTTCATTATAAAAATAGTTATATTTAATGTTCTTAAATAAACTTAAAAAAATAAAATATTAATAAGTATTTTTTAATTTATTTTCAATGACATAGTCAAATTCTATCTCAACTTATTTTTCATGATATTATCAAATATAATAAACCTATTTTCCAATAAATATACCAGTAAGTAACAAGATCAACAATATATGGTGCTAGACAAGAAAATAGATTTTTTTTTATAAAAAAAAAACCGAAAAGACTTTATTTGAAAAACCAAGGCCAACTAAAAACATGGGTGCAGTTAAAAGTTTAGGAATATGGTTGCGGTTGTTTTTTAAAGTGCTTTTGATTCGGTAATATATTAAAATAATATTTTTTTTATTTTTAAAAAAATATTTTTGACATCAATGCATTAAAATAATTTAAAAACACCAAAAAAATAAAAAAAATTTAAATTTTTTAAAATATTTTTAAAATACAAAAATAAACAGAAAAGATAACAAGTAACATTTAACAATATTGCCATAGTTTTCAGTCTTTCTAGTAATGGAAGATCTACGTGCCAGAAAGCATTAATCTCCAGTAGTCCATGCCGTTTCGGACTAAGCGAAACATTTGGTGGTGCATCGTTACTCGGGATACGTCTCCGTCCGGCCGACCTTTCCTTTTAACTTTAATCTTAGAGATAGACTCCACCTTGCGGGAAAAAGAAAATATTTAAAAGAGAGAAGAAAGAGTGAAACTGTATTTTATTTCATTTTAAGGGTTGAGAACAACCCTTGTATTGTTTCCTGTCAAAAGCCTTTTTCCTAGCTAGCTGATCCACTAGATCTCAAAAGCATTTCAGCTGTCTCATCATCTCCTTTTGTTGTGCGTTTCTTGCGTGTGAAATTGTAGTGGAGAATCATGCAGATACTTACCACTGTATTGCGTGCCTGCTTGGTACGAGTGGAGTTTTTATATTGATGGGCCGGGAACCATCTTTGTTTTGTTCTAAATTCTACTCTTTTTTCTCATCACTTTGATCTTTCTGAGTTCGGCGGTATGATTCTAGCTATGTGTGCGGGTTTGTCTACCCTATTTTAGTTTTATTCTGATGGTGGAAGTGGATTTTTGTGGAAGCAATTAAGCTAACTCCTCCGTTTTGGTTTTACTTTTATTATTCCTGATGGTTTCTTTATGCTTACCTTCCTGTTCTGAACTTCAAATTAATCGCCTGCTTCTGATAGATTGCATCTCATGCATCAGTCTGTGCCCTCTGGCTATTCTAAAGCATCCTCAGTCACCGTGAGTTCTTTTTTATCTGAAGCAATTTGCACGCACCGCATGCAATCATTACTTAAATTTATGGAAGTGGATCTATCGGTTTTTTCCGGGAATTCAGAAATGTTGTTGTTTATGGGAACCGTCTTTTATATTATTGTAGGTATATAAATTCAGTTGTATTCTTATAGACTCTAATTGTGCTCTGAACTCTTTCGTTTTTTCTTGAGCAGGTTGCTAATATTGAATCTGAGACAATCTTGGGTTGCTGCTATGGGGCTCTGGAATCTGTTTATTGTTGCACTCATGCCAGTTCTGAATGTACTCCTGATCACTGCCGTCGGAGTATTTCTCGCAATCCAGCGTGTGGATATCTTGGGGGCGGATCTCGAAAGCATTTGAATAATGTCAGTAACAATATGCTAGCGGCATATGGATTGAGAACAGATCGAGAATATGATTTACAAACTTCATTTTTAGAAATTTATAAATATATACTTTTAGTCAAAATTACAGCAACAACAACAACATAATGACGAATCACTTTAGATGTACGCCAATTAATTAACAAAAAAAAAAAAAAAACCCTGAAGAAGTGTTTTTACTGTCCTTCAACTCACGAAACACTATTTTATTTTTATTTTTATCTTTATTTAATTTTATATATTTTTTATTAAAAATTAAATTTTATAATTTATTATGATTTATTTTTTATGTGTTATCTTATTTTCATGATCGTGTTGTATATTTGATTGATTAACTCGGTTGATTTGAGTTTTTTATTTTTTAATTATTTTTTTTTCAATTTCATCCTTTTACATTTAGTTGATTAAGAATATGTGTTTTATAATTTGTTTCAGTTTTTCTTTCTATGAGATTATTTTATGATTTTTTTATTTACTTTCTTTGAGATTATCTCGGTCTAATGAGTTTTACAGATTAACTCGAGTAAACTCTGGTAATTTTATTGTGTTCTTTTTTAGATTGATTTTTTTTTTAATTTCATCATTCAACAATATACCGTTTTAATTTTGATTTCTATGAGGTTATCTCAGTCTCATGACCTGAGTTGCGTGTTTGGCAAATTAACCCGGATTGACTTGAATCATTTTTTCATTTATTTTCTATGAGGTTATCCTGGTCTCGGATCCAGATCATGAGTTTTGTGGATTAACCCGTGTTGACTTGGGTTGTTTTATTTTTTAAATTCTTTTTTAAATTTTATCTTTCAATATTGGGTTGATTATAAAATAGATTTCATAATTTATTTCAATTTACTTTCTATTAGATTATTCTGATCTCATGAACCAGGTTGTGAGTTTAACAAGTTAACTCTAGTCGTTTTTATGTCTTTTTTTCTACTTATTTTTTTTTAATTTTATCTTTCAGCATTTGAGTTTATTAGGAATTGAACTTTTTAATTTATTTTAAATTGTTTTATATTGTATTATCATGGTCTCATGATTTAGATTGTGAATTTGACAGGTTAACTCATGTTCAATCGGGTCGATTCAGTATATTATCGTCTTAATATTTAAAAAATGAAATTGTCTTGAATTTTTTGAGTCAAATTATATTTTTATTTGTCGTTCCGATTGTTTTTGGATTTGCCAAGTCAACCAGGTCTCGTCAGGTCAATCCCTGCTCAATTTTTTTTTCCTACTAGAAAAATATTAGCAAAATTTAGATATTTTTTTATGTTAAAGAAAAATTGATCTAAGAAATGAACGGTTGATTATTGAGTCTAATGATCAATTCTTTTTGAAGTTCTGTGAAACACCATCCATTTTAAGAACGTAAACTTACATTTTGTTTTACACAAAGTGGGAGAAGCAGCATATAAGTTTTAATTGCTCTTCTTGTTTTATACCTTCACAATAGTTCTATTACTGACCTGACAAACATTCCGAGTTCCGCAAGAATATAATGTGCAATTTTGAATTCAATCGTTATGCAGCTTGTGTTTTTTGTCTTGAGTCCAGCACTTGTTGGCAGCAACTTGGCAAAATACATAACATTAAGAAGCTTGCCTGAGCTGTGAGTTTCTCTGGTCAAATTTTCTGGGCCTATTTTCTTTCGGTGTGGTGTGTGTGTGTATTTTCCCTTCCTGCTATTTCCCTAAATCCAACTTTTTTCGAATTATGTAGGTGGTTGGATGGTTACTAAATGTTCTCATCCCCTTTGTCATTGGCTCGGTGCTTGGATGGTTACTTGTAAAAATCACCAAAGCTCCTAAAGGTCTTCGGGGAGTGATCATGGGATGTTGTGCTGCCGGTAGGTTTTATTATTTTGGCTAATGGAAGGTATATATATATCTACAAATTTTTGGTGTCCTTTCTGGATTATATTCTTGCAAAAAAAAAAAAAAAATTGTTGATTCACCATAGTCTTTTGAAATAAGAAAGCAGTAGTTTAATTATTCATTGGCATTGAGCATCAGTAGTTTAATCAATTTAATCAGGTTCTGATCGTATTCACTTCGAATCAAAGTTGTTCTTACAATTTGTAATTGCTATTCAAGATTTCTTGCCAGATATTCTTCCCATGCCAATGAGGTTATCTACTTCGTTGGCTTGTCATCCTTCAATGCAAACAAGCAAGTTTTTGCATATTCTCCCTACTCTGTTCTGTCCTGCTCTCCTTTTTTCCCCTTCCAAGACATGCAGACCATCCCACCGTAGAGAAGAGGCAGACATTCTCTTTCCTGGTAATGAAATGAACATAAATGAATGCGAACCAATCTTGCTATCCATCTCACACCTTATGCTCTGATGAAACTCTTTGGAAGCTCTAATCAAATTATAAGTGTCTATATATCACACGTCAATATTCCTTCTGTCATTTTTAGATTGAACAACTTCCTCGTTACATACACCTTGTTATTCATTGAAGACTTTCTATACATGCTGGCTGCTGCCATTAGCTCCGCAGCGGTCTTTTTTTGATAGCATCATGTGCAACTAATCTTGACAGGGTTGATTGGATAACGCCTAAAACCTATCTGTCAAGAAGTTTTCAATCCACTTCTTCCATCTTATCTGGCTTTTCCTTAATAGAGGAAGATTATACTAGTTGCTAGTGTAGAGCGATGGAATAAAAGAGAATAAGAAGGGAGGGAAATCAAACACCCACACCACATAACACAATAATTTACATGTTTAAGAATAGTCCTGTTGGACAGCACATCCACCAACCCTGGAGTTAGTGAGAATATATACATACACCCACAAATGGGTCAGACTGTGAGCCCAAGTAAATGAAAGAAAAACCAGGCTCTACGATGATGGCTGCAGCAGCACTATATTTGTCTCAATGAGTCAATATCAAGAACCAATCCTCCATGCTTTCATTATATTTTGATCTTTTATTCTTGAATTCTAGTTTATGATAGGTGTTGATGTGAACAGGAAACCTGGACAAGATGCTTCTCGTAATTGTTCTAGCTGTCTGTAAAGAAAAAGGCAGTCCATTTGGAGTTTCCGATGTCTGTACCGGCAATGGAATGGCATATGTTTCACTCTCTATGGCAGTATGACCATTGTACTTTCTAACTTGAATTTCATCCAAAAGTTGAATTGCTTAAACTTCTTTGTAGTTTTTTCTTTGATTTCAGATTGGATCCTTGTACATCTGGTCATATGTGTACAATATTGTGCGTATATATTCAAGTAAAGATTCTGATGAAGCCAAACCAGATGTCTTACCGGAGGGTACAGAGTCTGCTGGAGAAAAAAATGAATCTGCAAAGTGTCGCACAGGGCCCCCACTTCCTTCAAGATCCCTCACTTGGTGAGAGTCAGCACTTTGAGCTTAATTGTTCAGTGTCAGAGGAGAAGGCGAAGGTTGTTTGAACCTCAATATAATATCTTCTTTTCTCTATTCTCGCACTTCTCTCTTTCCTTGTATTGTTCATGTTCATTATGGGCACATTTTTGCTTTGAAGGTTTCACATGATCTTATCATTGGCGGCATTTTTTTTTTCCTTTCCTCTTTCTTCATTGAATAAAATATCATCATCTAACCTATCAATGTTTCTTGACAGGTACCATTTCCAGAAAACATCAAGAGAAGCTTTCTAGAGTTCACCATTGCCATGAAGGAGAAATTTTTGGAGATTGTTTGCACCGGCAATTATTGGAGCGGTATGCTTACGGCAAGTTCTAATTTTGGGAAGTTATTATACATAGAGGATCAAATCCCTTACATGAAAAATTTTTCTCTCCAACATTGCCATGAAACAGGCATTAGCAAGCAGCTTGTAGATTTTAGTCAGATTTTTTTCCCACGTTAGTTTCCTGGCCACGTTAAGATATTTGACATTTATAGATCAAAACATAACTAACATGCCGCATTACGATCCAGTGTTGATGTGAGGATTGATCCCCCTTGTTGTTCTATTTTTATAGATTGTCGGATTGATGATTGGTATCATCCCTCCATTCAGAAAAGTACTAATTGGTGATAGAGCTCCTCTTCATGCGGTTGAAGACTCTGCAGACATGGTTGGGTCAGTATCTTGTCGTTGATGATATGAAGATTCCCAAGAAAATTAACAAGAATCTTTACTTTTATTTTCAGCTACCTAATTTCCCTAGCATTCTTTCATGTTTGCAGCAAGGCAGCCATTCCAATCATTACTTTGATTTTGGGAGCAAATCTTCTGAAGGGTAAGCGTGACTGTTCGATTTTTGTATCCCAACTGGCTTGCCTTCTCTCACTAGTTGCATTGTTGAAAGCATGGAATAATTATCGCTGTCGATGTTCTCAGGTTTGAAAGGCTCGAAGGTGCCACTCTTGGTGATTATTGGTATAGTGGCCATTAGGTATATAATTTTGCCGATTTTGGGAGTAGTTATCATTAAATATGCAATCCATTTTCGCTTGGTGCGCTCAGATCCGTTATATCAGTTTGTTCTTCTCCTCCAGTTTGCACTTCCTCCAGCAAACAGCGTAGGTGTGTTAATTGTCATTGATGAATTATATACCCTTATTACAAGATCCCCACAGAGCTCAACCATGTCTGTGCACGTTTGGGATGAATTTGCTCCTAACTTGTTCTTTCGGCACCGATTTGGCAGCTACAATGAGCCAGTTGTTTGGAGTTGGCCAAACCGAATGCTCTGTGATCATGCTATGGACCAATGCCTTGGCCACAGTCTCGCTGACCGTTTGGTCAACATTCTTCATCTGGTTTGTTAGATAACCGTGACGTGCCTCTATGATTACTTTCACCATGAAAATCTGGGCAATGCATTATATGCTAGCTCAGATACTCCATTAAATATTTCTGCAAATGCAAATGTAGATGAAGAAAGAATCCAACGCACATGCATAACGGAATAGGGGTCCTGGGGCTCAAGGTATATCTAAAATGTCGATGATTTTGAAGTGGCTTTTGTCATTGTTCTTCGCACTTGTGGTCAATGCATTGGTTTCAGCCCCGAATTTGCATTAGAACCTGGTTCCTCAAGTCCGTTTCTGGGCAAAGTCTAAAATACTGGTATGTAAGATAGAAAAACGACCCTCTAGATTCAATTCCAATGGTCCTGTGGTCATTGCTCTGGAGGCTATATATGCATGCAGGCAACAGATTTTCTATACTTGTGAGAATAACGATGGATAGTAAATCTGAGTACTTGGGTGAATAAGAATGCACAACTCCTTAAAGCATACAGATCTCTTAGCTAAGTTTACACTAATCAAATGGAGCTGAGATTATCATATTTCCTTGTTCCCACGTCGCACAGATTACATTAACTATCTGCTGCAATATGAACGGAACGGCCGTGCCTGTCCTGGCATGCTAGCATATATAATAATAGCCGCCACAAGGGTAGTGGAGCGTAAGCATAGTGGGGTGGCGTGTCAAATCTCACCATCCCATAGATCTTCAATTGTCTTATAAGGACTTGTTGAGTCGTTAACAAGAAATTCTCCTCTCATGATCTTCCATTCCTCCAGTTTCTCAATGTCAGTGAGATCTTGATCATCCAGTTTTACATTCAAGGCCTCCATGTTTTCCTTCAACCTCTTCTGATTAAAACTCTTCACTATCATGCTTGATCCCTTTGACAGCCCCCACTGTAACGCCACCTTCAAATTCATGACGAAAGCTTGTTTTCAGAGGCCCCTTAATGTATTAGAGCTGAATTCATTTATTATGATAGATTCGTGGGCTTTACCTGAGCTGGGGTCGTCTTGTGCTTGCGAGAGATGGACTGTATTATTGGATTTTCAACCACGGCGGTTGTTCCCCATGCATTTCCAGGGCCACCAAGTGGCGAATAAGCACTTACATGGATCTTGTAGTCCGCACAAAAATCTCTTAGTTTTCTTTGCCTCCACATTGGATGCATTTCCACCTGCGCGTACCGTTGCCACACAGTTCATCATTCAATTCAATATTCGATAAAAAAAAAAAAAAACATAGGATTACTATTTATTACTGTAGCCAATGAATATCCCCTTCCCAAACCTATGAGATTAAAGAAAGAAAACACACATTATGTGGTCATCAAATAAGAGAAGAGATGGTTCATCTCATCTGGAGGGCATTTATGTTTATGTGGCTTCTTGCAGTTGACTATCCTCACACATTGTTTTATTATTTTTATTTTTATTTTTATTATTATTGTTTCACAATGAGCTGTGCATATGATCACAAGTAAGCTTTTTTATAACCTCCATTGGAAGTAGATTTAGATTGATTTAGCGTATGGTAGTGGTTATTTTTTAAAATATTTTTTATTTGAAAATATATTAAAATAATATTATTTTTATTTTTAAAGATTATTTGGGATATCAGCACATCAAAATGATTCAAAAATATAAAAAATTAATTTTAAATAATATTTTTTAAAATTTGTTGAAATTGTAATTTCAATAGCTATAAAAATAATACATAAATGATAAAAAAAAAATATGAGATGGATCAAATTTATTTGATATTTTTCTAAAACATGGCGGAGAGAGACCTCATTTTACATGTTGATTTCAGCAGTTTTTTTTATAAAAAAATATTGACTTTAATAAATTAACCTAACTCCCAAACTTGAAAAGACCAGTTTTAAATTATTTTGATGTTCTTTGTCGGTTTTCAGTGAAGAAAAAACAAAATAAACAAGAAGCCCCCCAACTGTCCTCTCTACTGATTGTAATTAATTGTTTCTCATTTGAATATTAATTAACTTAATTAGTTTCTTCTAATACCAAAATTCCAAGAATAAGTTTGCTAAAAAAAAATCTCCAAAACCTCTCAAGACAGTTAAACTGTTCACGCGTTTTTTTTTTTTATAGGGTACCTGATTGACAGCTGGAGGTACTGAGGCAAAATCCAACAAGCTTTGGATCTTCTTGCTGGAGAAATTGCTGACGCCAATGCACCTGCACAATCCCAAGTCCAAACATTTTTCCATGCCGGCCCATGTGGACTCAAGGTCTAATGGCTCAAAGTCATCTTCAGGAGGCACGGCAGAGTAATTCCAAGGCTTCAGCTTCACTGGCCAATGCACTAGATACATGTCCAAATATTCCATGCCCATGTTCCTATAACAAGAAGCAAAAGCACTTGAAAACCCAAAAAGATCCTGGTCGAATATTTTCAAGATCCTCATCGATCCCCTGCAATCTTAGAGGCCGCCTATGATCTTATTCTACATTTTGTTTACACTAGGTAGATCTATATATATAATGAGAGATTTGATATGATCTTGGTTCAAAATAGATTAGACCCAAAAGTCCCACCACCCACATGCAGCTAAAGCTAGATTTGCGTATATACTCAATGAATTCAATTTCAATGAAGATTTAACTTTAACAAGATGGGAACTTCACTTGATTAAAGTACTATAGGGTACTAATCAAATGGAGCGGAGAACCTGATGCATGGAACCCAACGATCTCAAGGATGGCTATGTGCTCCTACTTACTTTAGAGTTTGCCTGAGTGCTGAGACAGGATCATGATGATCACTCCCCCACAGTTTAGATGTAACAAAAATCCCCTCTCTGTCTACTGTTTGATCAAGAATCGCTTCTGTTAACGCATGCCCCACAGCCGGCTCAGAACCATAAATCTTTGCTGTGTCAAAATGCCTGTAACCCATCTGCAAGGCCACAAACCAACAAGTTTTCGACATTTCACGCAAAAATATTGGCAACTAGTACTAAAAGCTTTTACTCCGGTGTTTGAATGGATACTGGGAAGAATTTATATGCAAGCAAACTGTCCATCTGGGTAATTTATAATTACTCAAAGCCTATATACGTAGGCATGCATGAAGAGGTAGTTAAGCCATTGAAGTCCAAAATTAATGCTCTAATCAAGTGGGTTCAGCCATGCTTTATTTAGTGCAATCATTAGCGCTCCAGTGTCTATCAGAGATGGACTGCAACGCAATGCACTGCACTTGAAATGAAAAGATAGGAAGAGCCAGAAAAAACAGATCGAAGGCTGCAGAAAAGGAAAGAATGCATAAAGGGACAGGATATGTGTGCGCGCGCGCGCAAAATGTACCTTGAGTGCCATATCGATGGCTAGCTCCGTCGTCTGCCTATCATTAGGGTAGGAATAAGTGCCCAGTCCCAGGACTGGCATGTTAATGCCGCAATTCAGACGCACTTCGTTGTTCATCATCTCTGTCTCCTCTCTCTTTCTGTTCTTCGTCAACTCACAATGGGAGTTTGGACCTCTCTTCCCCCGTATAAATACACACCCCAAGTCAACTTCATTGATAGAAATATGATTTCTTTATGTATGATGACTTCATTCATCCCACCTCATTCAAGAGAGCTTACATATGTAGGAATAAATTATGTTACTTACATAGCACTATACATTATTTGCTGCATCTATTAGTTTGTGATTAATACGCACGTTACAAAGATATATACTAATTAATTAACAAGAACATCAAAGTCCTTGAATTTCGTTGTAGGACGTGATTATTCTTTTTTCTTTCAAAACTATTGGTGTTCTCAGAACCTTATGCTTTATATATATATAGCTTTTATAGCTGTTCATTTTAACACCTTTTTCTAAAATAAAGAAACCCTGCTGAACTTAAAAATATTGTAAACTTAATTATTTGAAGGAGTTTTTGTTTTAATTAGGAAGAAGTTACAAAAATCCTAGGTGATTTATCCAATGCCTTTGGAAAAACCCAAAGCCATCCCCTCTTTTTAACAACATATATAATTAATATACATTAGTAGTTAATTATTAGTATTGTAAGAGAGGAGAAGCCAAACTTACTACTGGTTGGGGAAAATGATTTATATCTTCACCACATAAAAAATGAAGGGCTAATTTTGAGCACCCCACCTCTTACATGAAGTATAAATAAGTTCAATTCCTAATATTTGTTGAAAATTGAACTCGTGATCTCTTATGTCGGCATGCTAACAATGCACCAAAGGCTTATTGATTTGGATTAACATGTTTTTGGAACAATATTTATGTAATTTTCTTAATATAATTTTACATAATTTTTCATAACGTACGGATACAACATTTTCAAAGAAAAAATTAACACTTTATAATCATATATTTGCGGCATATATGTGATAGGAACAATAATGAATAACCTTGGAAAAGAGATATATGCAAGAAATTAAGATGTAATGATGATGATGAATATAATAATTTTAAAATAAAGTATTTTTGGATGGAACAGATATTTGAACAAAAATAACTTGAAGATCATCGATCAACTAAAAAAAACTTAAGATCGGAGATCTTAATTAGATATATCACTAGATAGATAAGTCACTTTTTACTAATATAAAGAGAAATATTCATGCAATATTAATATTTAAAAAGAAATAAGAAAAGTTTCCAAGCATCAAATCGGTAACAATTATTTGACATACGTCGCTTGTATAAGGAGGGGATGTTGAGATGCTTCGAACATTGTCCTAGAAGTAAGGTTTGGCCATCGAACAATTTCACACGCATCGTCCAAATCTGATAGGTATTGTTTACACATTTCCAGAATTTTTTTTAAAAATCCATTCATTTATCAAATTACCTTGTTTTCTTTAATGATTTTCAATAATTACCAAATAATCAAATATAAAAGAAAAGAAAAACCTTAAATCAAAGGCAAAAATTTTTAAATTTCACTGTGGAAATTTACAATGAAATATGATTGCATACTTAATTAGTGCATCCCCAAGGTCTTTCAGCTTTTGGTATATTGATAGAAATCTAGATTCTATTCAGTATCACTCAATGACAACCAATTACTCGTTTTGGTAAGAGCTTGGAATACTTTTCTAACAAAAAAATCAAATCTGTAATATAGTACTGTTACAATTATTATTAAAAATAATAATAAATAAATATGGATCACTATATATTTGAAAACTTTTGATCATGTCCCCTGGTGATTCATAGCCTAAGAGAATCTAGATTGGCTTCGTATTAACATGTATAGCAAGAACAGTATCGATAGGATTGAGTCTTGATTTTCTGGACTTGTTTTGATTCTGCCTGCACTTAACTGCGTTTTGAAGACAAATCAGCAATATAAATCACCGTTTTACTAGCTAGGGTTCATTATTTGGCGTAGCATATCACAAGGCAGGGGATTTTCCATGTCTCTTGGGATTTTATTAGATGGCCCAATCCATCATCTAAAGAGATCGGTGGCCTCTATGGAATCTTCAAGAATTCCTTACGCGTTTATTCTCTTCATAATTGTATTCATCGCCACCGCCCCTCCGTCTCCATCTCCACCTCCCCCCTCTCCCTCTCATGTGTCATCAAAACTGTTTAATACAGTCTGCAACCTAAATTACTCCTCTTTAATTAATGGGTTTTTGTTGACTTTGCCCTTTCTTGGAACTGCATTTGTCCCTTCGTACTATAAACTATGATTTAAACAACTGTACTGTTGACATTAATACATGTCAACCACCTCTTAATTATTTCTGAACTGCAAGTCAAGCTACACTCTCAATTCTCAAATAATTCTTAAATCACGAGTCAAAACAATTTTCCTACACTCCCAGTTGACTTTATGTTCAGAGGTCAAATCAGGCCTCTCCTTGTTGCTTCTAATGCATGCACTTCGCAATTGGTCGGCAATTCTTTTTTCTGCGAAAGAAATAACAACAGCATAAAATCTTGGAAAGATCTGTTCTTCCTCGTATAAACTAACACAGGAGAATGAAACAAGCTGTGCGCGCTTAAAAAAACAACTAATAAGTTGGACCTTCAAGTTCTTTCTGTTCGTATAATCCTATGCACTACCTCGTTCTCAGCTCCTATCCATATTCCATCCATAAATTTATTACATGCTATGACTTCCAAATTTTAAATCTCACCTTCGAGCTTGAGGGGATTTTCTTTTTTTCTTCTCTTTAATTATGGCTGGGTATTTTAGAAAGCCTAGCTAGCGGTTTTAAATAGAATTGAATATGCAGACGTCTTTTTTTTTTTTAGATTAACGTGGTGTCCGGGCCAGCTTGCGCGCACCTCGACTAATCCCACGGACCCTGAAGATAACGACCATGTAAGCCTCCAGTGGCCATCATATAAGCAACCATCGAACCTGAGACCACAGAGAAAGCAAACCTCTTGGTTCCAGGTTTTTACTACTGAACCACCACCTAGATGATTATGCAGTCGCTTCTTAATATTATATATGAAGGCCACTCTCAGCAGGACCAGGTGCGAATTAAATTAGTGGAAGTTGATGAAGTTTTTAATAATTAAGAAAAAGAAAGTAAGATAGAAATGCTATAATCAGCTTCATCGTAGAAGTCTTATCGGATTTCTGCTGTTTATGTGACAAGCTCACATGTTTGGGTTTTGCCTATAAATTTGTATGAAAATAATTTCTTGTTATTTTAAAATTAACTTCAACTTCAAACCTGCGGCCCAATTATAATAAGCTCCTATCTATTTTGACAACACAGCATTAGATTAAGTAATAAGTTAAAGGATGTAGTGATTTTACTGTTTATCCACACCTAAAACTTCATGGATTACAACAGTAATTTATAGTTTTTGTTTTTAGTTTTTTTGTTATTTTTTCTTTTTTTTTCACATTTTATTTTTCCCTTTTTTTTTTGTTTTTTTTTCCTAAAATTATCTTTATCAATTTTACTTTTTAATATTAAGCTGCTTAAAAATTTCGTTTTGTAATTTTTTTCCTTTGAAATACTATGGATTGCTACGGTGTTTTCCCACATGGTTTTTCTATTTTTTTTTATTTTTCAAAATTATATTTGTCGATTTTATTTTTTTAATATTGAGCTGATTGCGAATTTAGTTTTGTAATTTTTTTCTTTAAAACATTGTTGATTGCTGTAATGTTTCTTCACATGATTTTTTTTGTTTTTGTTTTTTTTATGATTTTCTCCAAAATTATCTTTTCGATTTTGTTTTTTAATGTTGAGCTGGTTAAGAATTACAGTTACAATATGTGAGGGAAGCACTGTAGCTTTCCCGCAAATTACTGTGGATTGCTACAGTATTTTTTCCCACGTAGTTTTTTTTTTGTTTTTTATAAAATTGCCTTTGTCAATTTTATTTTTTTAATATTAAGCTGGTTAAGGATTACAATTACAAGTAAATACAAGTATGGTTAAATCATGTAGGAAAAACACTGTAACTTTCCTTACAAAACACTATGGATTAATACAGTTTTTCCTCACATGGTTTTTTTCCAGTTTCTTTTGTGTTTTCTTTTTTTGTAATATTTTTTTTCAAAATTATATTTGTCGATGTTATTTTTTTAATATTGAGCTGGTTAGAATTTAACTTTGTAATAAAACTTAATCATGTGGGGAAAGCTTATCTATAACATTTGCTATATAAATTATCTATAATAGGAAGTTTCATTCGTGGATCCTCAAGATATGGAGTCATGTAGAGAGTGGATAGTTAATAGACAATTTATCTATAGTATTTGCTATATAAATTGAATTGAGGCTGCAACAACAAGGAAGAAGAACAACTCAACAAAAATCAGCAACAATTCCTCCATAATTGAATCAAGATTTCAAGATCTTTAAACTATGTTTATCAAATAACGCGTAGGTTGATAGTTTGCAGGTGGTAATAAGATAATGGAGTCTAATGTTATGATGTGGGCAGTATTTCATTCCTTAACTCCAATGTCATTAATGTAAATAACAAGAAAAGGTTGAAAAGTTTCCCAGATTCTGATTGAAAATAAACTGACCTGGTCTTTCTTTACACTTGAATTCAACCGAAGAGGATCACAATCGCGTTAAAGCAGTGATATTTTAGTGCACCGCCACAATACGTGTCAAGATCTGAAATATCCTGCCATGTGAGATTAGGATTATCTCATGTTCCGCTAATCTTCGGCATATCCACTTCCTTTTTTATATTTCCTGCTTTCTTTTTTCCCTCCGATATTTACAAGCCATGATTGACCCACTGGCTATTTGACCCACTTGCTATTTGACCCGGCTCCACAGGCTACATATTTCTTTTTACAGAAACAATTGTATATGTTGGCTTTTTCGACATGTTTTTATAATATGTAAATCGAAAAACAAGTTAACTAATTTTCCAGGTCTACAGCATCATTCTGACTTCGAAAAATATAGCCCCGATGGGAAGCGAAAGGCTCCCTTTATTGGCACAGAATTCATTCATCATGTCTCGATTCGAATTCTTGTTTCAATCTACTAACAATTCCCTTTACTACTGCCTGTAACAAATATCATCGAACTTCAGATAGGTTTCAAACTTCGAAAAATCTGATGCGAAGTATTGGCTCCCACTTAAACACTCAAATTGAGCTACCGGTAAGAATTTAAGTTCTGACACGTGACATCCAAGGAGCAGTTCCATAAACCATAGAAATCAGATTGTTGAACAAAGTTTTGTGCAAATTGTCAGAGACCCCACCTTACACGACAGACTCATCGACAGGCTATGGCGGGCACATGACCTTGAAAGTGCTATGAGATGTTTCGCAATCTCTGGTTCACAAGTCGTGAAACCTCGATCCCAAAATTTGTACCTAGGATTCTGCATGGAATAAGTTGAAATCATTTTATTTACTGATAAAACCATCAAGCCAGAATCAAAATAACATTTTATAAAAAGGGACTTAGAGGTAAGGAAGCAGTGACCACATTACCCTGATGAGCTCCATGAAGGTAATTAGAAGACCCCAGGGATTATGTTGGTTGACAATCAGCCGTTCGAAGAGCATTCGAGTTATCTGTTCCTGGATTATTTCCCGCTCGTATAAGAACAGGAAATCAGAACCAGCCAGCGTTTCGTGCCAAGAATGACAACTATCCATGATATATAATGTCTATAAAATCCTAGTACGCTATGTGGTTTCTGTGAATGTTAATTGCAAGAGGAAATTTTCCAAATTTGTTGCCCATTATCTCTCATGTGCTCTGATGTTTCATCGGCAAAAACCTTTCATAAATTAGCAAGTGAAACATACTAGTTAAAAATTTTAAAATATGTGTCATTGACCATCAAAAGCACAAGAACACATGATTATATTAGCGCATTGAACAAATTTTACACATTTAAGCAGTAAATTCTCCTACAGCTCAAATATAGGATATAACGAGTCGTCAGAGAAACAGGGGAAGAGTTCTCACCTGATCTGTTTCCACAAACAGAAACAGAAGACCATAGGAAAAGAAAAATGTGGGGGTAACGCAGATGATCAGCTATTGCATTAAGGAAGAGATATCGTCCTTCCGTGTCCAGATCTGTTATCAGGATTTTAAAAAATGTCCAAGGCTGGACTCAACAAATACTTCTCCATGGCAGCATTGTCGGTCATCTGATGTCCAAGGGGTAATGATATTTTCGATAGCATTGCTGAATGGTCTGCACCATATCCCCAAATGAGCCATAGATTGAGCATAATAACATCGAAATAGAAGTAAAAGAAAACTACAAAGTATATGTTCAGGTAAGAATTTCCAGCCGAAGTAAAATTCGCGGAAGGATCAACATTCAGTTTAAAGCAAGTTTGAGAGAGGATTTTGCAGTCATGTATTTGCACTTAAAGTTTAAACGAACACCTGCATCCAAATAAAAATTATGAGAGCAGGCTTAAACAAGGTGGGGAAACAAGTTGCTTGCTTGCATTCCTATATACTGCACAAGGGGGTTAATCAAGGGTACATCGTAACGTGTTCCAGCCTGCAAAGCCTCAGTCTGCGGCAGTAATAATTTCTCCTTTAAGCGTGACAAGAATGTTGTTCTATGATGTCTAGTCTGAAAAATGAAAAATTTGTCAACAACACCATGCAAGGACTGGGAAAAAATCAAAGAAAAGAGCGAGGAAGGAAGCAGCAAAACCAGACGCTGACAAGGATACAGTGAAGTGGAGATAGGGAGTAAATAGGTGATTGCCCGAATAACATCAACTAGAAAGCCTCTTTTCATATTCGTTGGCAGTTATCAGCATATAGTATAAATTTTAATTCAAATTTCAAGTTTAGAAAACTTTAGCTATGTATTAAAGAATAATATAAATTATATTTTAAAATTTTATTTAATAACTTAAGGTTTTAAATTAAAATAATTATTTAATATATATTAATAAATAATTATGACACAAAAGTAGTGTTTTTTTAAACAAAATTGTATCATTGCAAAGAGATTTGTATGTTTGTTTCCCAACTCTCCTTTTCTTTCTCATGCTCGTGTTTTTTTATGAGCGAGCTCTCCTTTTATACTTTCCAAAGTAGCTCTTAGCCATGTTGTCTCACCACTTGAAGTAGTATCCAGTGTTTAATTACAATAAATTTTGGTGATTTTTATTATTCATAATAAAAACCATGAAAAAAGATGAAATGTATAAAAGCATTGAAAACAAAGTAATTTTGATTATCAATAATTTAGATCAGAACATGGAAGAGTTGATAATAATGGGAGACTAGGGATTATTTATAAAAATTTGAATTTCCTATTATTCCTATTCACCACCAAAATAGTCGCCAAAATTTGCCTTCCTTTTGCAAACCTAAAATTGACAGTGAAATTATTACTAGTATAATTTCAAAGAACAGACGAGTGTAATGTTGTGTACCATGGATTTATTTCTTGATGTTGTTCTTCTAATTTGTGAAAACAAAGAGAGAAAGGGATGAAACAAGGGATCGATTTGATTGTAGGTGAAGAAGGTGAATGAATAAGAAGGCAGATGATTTTCTTTTAATTAAAAGAATAATAGTAATTAACAAAAAAAACTAAACGGTGACGAAATTAAAAAATCAAAAATCAAAACAAAAACCATGAACAAATTAGATTGTCGTTTCAAAATTGACTAAAAGAGTTGATTTTTATCCTCTTATTTCACAACTCGCTCATTTCAGTTCCTTCAGTTTATTTTAAATTCACTTTTGGTTTAAAATTTTATTTTTTTTATTTTTCGGCTCATAGTTTGAGATGAGAAAAAGAAATTCACTAGATTACAATGGTAATGGTAAAGGAAAAAATATTGATTGACATACCAAAATAAAATGATTAAAGCCAAGGCACGCATGCCTAAGTTGGAATACATGTGTGCCTAGGCCTCTTTTAGGTTCTGATTTTTTTTAATTTTATTATTTAATTTTTTAAAATAGTTATTGATTTTTTTTTCATTTTTATTATTAATATTTGATTTATTTTAAATTGTTTTTAATGATTTGTTTTGTTTTCTATGAAATTATCACAATTTTAAATAAATGTTATTTCATTTTATTGATGTTTAATTTTACGAGCATCTATTTTTATTGGTTGATTTTTTGGATGTTCAAGTTGTTTTTGAACTCATCAAATCAATTATATCATATCAAATTAACCCTCACACAATTTAATTTTTCTCTATTAGAGAATATGTTAGCAATGCCTGTCTTTTTTTTTTTGCTTCAAAAAAAATATTGATCTGACTTACAGCGTAGCGTAGTATGGCCAATAATTTAATAGTAACTAATTAGTGTGTCAGCATAACACAAGAGGCATTTTTTAAAATATATTTTTATTTAATCCAATGAAAATTAAAATAGTTATTTGTAATAAAAGGAACAGTAGAGAAAACGAAATTCGAAGAAAACGTTCTCTTTCTCTATTTTGACAAAAATATTTTTTTATAAGTAATTTTCTTTAATAAAAGCTAAAGACAACTAAAATTAATATTCATAAAAATCAAATGATTCAAATTAAAAAGAAAAAAATATCTCTTCAATCAAAACTTCTTTTTTTTATTTATTTATGCATTTATGCTTTTTATTTTGATGAAAACATATTTTATTTTATGAGAAGAATTGTTTTTTAAATAAAAACTTAAAAAAAATATAATAAAAAATAAATATTTCACTCTTACTGAATATTTATGAGCAAATGTTTTTAAAAAACATAATTATTAGGTTCATATATAATTGTTTATAAATTAATTGTTAATAATATCATAAAAAGCTCTAATATTATTTGAAAACCATTGAATAATTGGATACTTTTTTAACTACCAATTTAATAATTTTATTCAAAGAAAATTTTATTTTAAAATAAAAAAAAAATTTAGAAAAAGTTATAAATAAGATAAAGGGACATTAAAAAAACACTCTAGAACTTAATATCTCTATTTCCAACCCTAAAACACCCCTAAATAATTCTAAAAACCAATTATCACACCCAACTAAAAAAAAACTTTACTATCTCAATTTATTTATTTTTATCATGATTAAATGATAAAATTATATCTATTGACATCTTTTCTGGAAGACAAATCAATTTACATCAAAATCAATTTTTTTTATAGTTGAAATATAGTGGGCCAAAATCTTTTTCTCTTATCTTTTGTTTTTAATAACTTTCTCTTTCCATCAGCGTCTAGGGACTAAAACAAAATAACTATGAATTTAAGGATCAAAATGTAAATATCTAAAATTATATAAAAAACAATTAATGCAAAAATAAAAAAAGATTAAAGGATCAATTATAAATTTATGTGACTTAAACATTTATTTGGCATTGCAATAGCAATTCAAGTGTATCTGTGTGTTCTCAGTAGCCAGAGCAGTAAAATCTTTTAGTTTTTTTTTTTAATTTAATTTTAATAAGCCGGAGATGTGAAGAGGTTTATATGACACGTGTCAGCACTTTCTCTATATTTTTAGTACGGGGGTATAGAAGAAACCAGAAGGGAAGAAAAATTAAAGAAAGGTCCGCATTCAACCTAGACCAAACCGAGAAAAAAAGCGCAAGCGCAGAAACCCTAATTCTTTAAAAGCCAAAACCCCTCCGCTTCACTCCTTTTGCTTCTTCTCTAACATTTATCAGCAGCCGGCTCTATCTCTCTCGGTTCCCTCCCCCCTCTTTTCTAGCTCCAATACAAATAAACAATCCTCATTCAAATCAAGAAGAGGATGCCGCTGAAGCAGCTATTCGACGATGCCAACAACGACGACGACGTATCGAAGATTGAAATTGACAAGGAGTTCGCTAAAAGATACGAACACAACAAGAAACGGGAAGCTCTCCAGAGATACGAACAGCTGCAAAAGGAAGGACTGGTTGATGAATCCGAATCAGGGTCAGAGTCATCATCATCGGATGAGACAGACATTAAGAAGACTGATATCAAGTTTTTTGATAATTTACTCAAGGTAAAAAATCGTGATCCTTCTCTATATAGTAACGCCAAACTCTTTGAATCTGATAGTAGTGATACAGAAGAGGAAGATATTAAGGTTGGTAATGAAAAACATACGAAAAAGAAACCTATGTATTTGAAGGATGTGATGGCGAGGCATTTGATTGAGAAAGGGCCTGAGCTTGATGATGAGGAAGGGTCGTCAATTAAGACTAAGAGGGCTGATAAGAGTTATAACGACGAACAAGAGGAGTTAAGGAAGGCCTTTTTGGATGCGGTGGAGGATGAGGAAGAGGATGGAGAGCAGGAGTTTTTGAAGTTGAAAGAGAGGAAGAATGAGGAGGTGAGTGGGGATGGGAATGCTGCTGATGCTGATGGTGTGGACTTTGAGAAGAAGCTGGGTGATTATTTTGGTGGGGAAGGGGAGTTGGATGAGGGAAGCATGTTTTTGAGGGATTTTTTTAAGAATAAGATGTGGCTTGGTAAGGATGAAAGGGATGATGTTGGGGAAGATGAGGTGGATGAGTTGTTGAGAGATGAGGAGGAGGTTGAGAGGCAAGAGAAGTACGAGGAGAGTTATAATTTTAGGTATGAGGAGAGTGTGGGGGATAGAGTGTTGGGTCATTCGAGGAAAGTGGAGGGGTCGGTGAGGAAGAAGGATAATTCGAGGAAAGAGCAGAGGAAGAACAAGGAGGAGAGGATGAAGATTGCGGAAATGGAGAGGAAAGAGGAGTTGAAGCATTTGAAGAATTTGAAGAAGAAGGAGATGAAGGAGAAGATGAAGAAAGTCATGGAGGTTGCAGGGTTTAAGGATGATAATGAGTTTCCGTTAGATTTGGAGGACGAATTTGATCCTGATGAGTATGATAAGATGATGAAGAAGGCTTTCGATGTGCAGTATTACGAAGCAGAGGATGTGGAGCCGGGGTTCGGGAGTGATGATGATAATGATGAGATGGAGAAGCCAGATTTTGATAAGGAGGATGAGTTGCTTGGACTTCCTAAAGATTGGGACATGATTGACTCTAGTGATGGGTTTTTAGCTGCAAGGGAAAGGAGTTTGAAACTGAAGCAGCAGAAAGGGAATGACTGCTATGAGAAAGAAGAAGGAAGTGGAGAAGAACGGAGTGAGGAAAGTAAGCGGAAGAGGAAGCGAAAAATGTCACTTGTGCAGAAAGTTAAAGAGGAAATGATGGAAGAATACTACAAGTTGGACTATGAGGGTACTATTGGAGATTTAAAGACGAGGTTTAAGTATGCTAAAGTGGATCCTAACAAGTTTGGGTTGAAGACGGAAGAGATATTAGAGATGGATGACAAGGAGTTGAATCAATATGTTTCTATTAAAAAACTTGCACCCTATATGGATAAGGAATGGAAGGTGCCTAGTACTAAGAAACACCAGCAAAAGATGATGATTAGGGAGCGTTTGCAGGAGAAATTTGACAAGAAGAACAAGACAAAACATAAGAAAGATAAGCCATCCTCAGTTCTGGGTTCCAAACAAGATGGGACAGAAAAGCTGGACGAATCAAATGTGGATACTGGCAACTTATCCAGGAAAGCCAAAAGAAGACGCCGCCAGGCAGAACTGAAGTTATCACGCCCTCGGCTCATTGCCTATGGGAAGGTCCAATCTTAAGCAGCACTTAAGCTATTTCCGATATCATTTCTTTTATTTATTCATTTTGATGTGTACTCCTGATTGATGTCCCTTCTTTACTTGCAAGGATGAACTCACTCTAGAACCAAAAGTAACGTGGTTGAGAATCTGTTGGCAAAATTCTTTCCCTTGATAATCTTTCTGAATTTTGTATCTTTTGGCCTAATTTACACGGCAGATACTGTGTGTTTACATGGCAGATCACAATTGATTTCATTGTCATGAAACCTGCAAACAGGAACATGACTTGATTTGGAATTTTGGATAACAAAATTATATATCAATTTATCAACAGCAGTTTTTTTATTTGGACGTAGCACTTGTGACTGGATTACCCTTCGACCTTTTATTATCTTGGTTAGAAAACGATCTCCCAAGAAATAAAAACTTCTCTCGACAGCCTATATTCTGGTACACGAAGTCACAAACAGAATGCACGCGGGCCTGTGTTTCTGCTGTGTCTGATAACCCTCAGGTAATTTCTTTCTCTTTTCCTTTCGATTGAAGGCACTATTTCCTTTTCAATTACAAAATTATCTTTGCTCACAGGAGACGAAGATATTTCAGACATAAAAATTGCAGCCCTGTCTTCTTCAAACATTTTATTACTTTGCTTAAAAGGTCTTTGAAGAAATAAAAACTCTCTTGAGAACAGAAGCCAATAAGCTTTTCTTTTTTGAAGGAGGCTCATTTTCGGTGCAAAAAATATTCTGGCTTGTGTTTATGTGATCTGATACAACCTGTTGATAATCTCCTTCCCCTTTCCTTTCAATTTGATGTCATCTTCTCGGTTGATAATTTAAAGTCATTTGTACACAGAAGAAAGATACTCAAATTAATAGGATGAACAAGTTCATACGAACCTTAATGATGCGTTGATGATTGATAAAATAGAGGGCCTTGCATTGAGTTCATGCTCAACAGTAGTGGTTATTCAAGCTCTAGAACTTAGTAATTCGAAAGCTTTTTGGATCACTGCACTGGACTTAATTGAACAAAAAACCTGAATTTTAATGTGGCACTATCAGAAACATTCTCAAGACATGTTAAGTGCCCTTCGCTGCTTGGTGACTCGGATGCTGCCATTAGTGACTCAACCTGAGCTCTTTCCCTGTCCGCCCAAGCAAACTCTAACAGAAAAAGCCTTAGGGGAAGATAGCAGGCCTGTGACATAATATAGACACCGGCCAAAAGAGAAGTTAAAATTGAAAACCTTTATTTTGTTGACACGTTGCTCCAGTTAACGAAGCAGGGCAATTAACGTTTAAAAACCAGAAAGAGATATCAAGAACAGTCAGCTTTTAATCATACATTTTGCTATATAGTTGCATAACTTTGTGTTCCATTTCCCCCATCTCCATACTCAACAGAGTTGATAAGCGGCGAAGGCCTATGATCTACTAGATCAGAGATTTCCATTTCATTTGAGACGGTGCAAGGTGCAGGGTGCATGCTGGGAACACTCCTCGTTCCTAATTGAAATTATCTATATATTTTTTTTGGAGGAAAATCTGTGTGTTGCACATTAAGCATGTATTATACAATGAAAAGTCTTGAATCTGCAGTTTAACATGTTGTTTTGCGAGCCATTAATAAGATAGTTGTCTTCCATCCATCAATGCAAGCGATCAATTCTCGGTTCAGAAATTGGCAGCAGCCAGGAGATCATTAAGAACTGGTTTTATACCATGGTCTGATCTGTACGTTGATGTTAAGATTAACCATCAAATCATAACAAATTAATAAATCTTGGCTGGTAGGAGAGACATATTTTGCAACATTTTTATTAAAAAAAAAAAGATATTATCTTCAGTCATTTATTTCTCTCTTTCCAGCTACAATTCTGGCAGGATTTTTTGATATCAGGCTCGGCCCTTATGCATAGTCAATGCCAGGCACAGATCAGGAGAGGAGGTAAGAAAATATAATTAATTGAACCCTAGGAAGGGAAGCCTAGTAATGGCCATCCCTAGGAACTCCTCCTCTATGACTCTTCCATCCCTGAAGTATCCTAGGATGATAAGCCTTTTCGCCTGTATGAACACAAATAAATAAATCATATAATTCACTGTTATAAGATATGTTATTAGGAAGATGTTCAAATAATCTGTTTCAAGTATTCTTTTATATACTTGCAAGAACTTCACTATTCTAAAGAACAAAGAAAGAGAGCAGACACTACTTACGAGTCATACGAGGCATGGTGGTCTTTGGCAGATCCCTTGATCCCATTGCAGAGACCAGAAGGAGCATGACAATCAAGAAAACATTCCAAGAACACACAAATTTCTTAGAAGCCATTTTTCTTGTAATACAAAGCACGTTTGTTAAGAACATACGTATATATAATAAGCAAACATGGACTCCTTGATCACGTATCTGTGTAAAGAAAATTGTTTCAGATGGAAAAACTGAGAACGAAGACGATTTCAAAGTCGAAGCCGTTGCCATTCAATTAGAAGGTAAGGCCGCTACGTGTCTAGACTTTTTGGCCATGGTTGGTGATTTTAAAGAAAAGGTACGCGCTTGCCATTATGTTGAGACTTGAGTGTGTCAAAGGGGTGTTTTGCAAAAATGTTTTCGGAAAATGTTTGTACAGTGTTACTGTAGATGCGGTGGCTTTAACAAACAGGTTTTTTTTTTTCTTTTTCAAAATCTTGTGTCAAAATGTGATGATAAACTATAAAATTACAAAATTTATTAAAGCACCGTAATAATTCATAATTTAAAAAAATTATTTTTATCCTCAAATATTTTGTTTCATTTCATATACAAATTAATGACAAATTTATTAAAAATTGTTGAGGAAAGAAAAATATTAACAAAAGATGATCAAAGTGTGAACAAGAAGAGATCTAAGGTCAATCTCAAATTTAATTAAATTTGTTTTTTGTTTGGTCCACCTACTTTTCTTTTTATTACTCTATAATCCTTTCAATTTTAAAATCTTAATTTTGATGCAAAAATTCTTTATCTTAACATTCCATTCTTTAAGTTTGATATATAAAAGAAAAGGTCGCATGAAAATTGTGAAGAAGAAAGAAAGTTGGCAAATAGTTATTTTTCAATGATGAAACTCATTGTTTTTAATGTCAACGGGTTTCATTCGATGAGAGATGTTTGATAGAGATGGTTTTTTCTATAAACATATCTTAAAAAGCATATCGGGTTTTATTTAGATTTTTTTCATTTAGTTGGTTTTTATTTTTTTTAGTGATTTTAGAGTGTTTTAGAGGATGTAAGTGGTTTGTGGAGGATTCTATAGTGTGTTTCAACTGTTTTCATGTAAAGAAGATTTAAAATTAAGTTTTTAATGTCCAAAAACTTGAACACCAATTTCCAATCACTCGAGGTGACTGGAAAACGTAATAATGAGTGACAAATCGCCTTTCATTACATGCAACCTCTCACCCACTTAAAAAAAAAACAAGAGCACACTTCCGGATAAAAAAAAAAAAAACTCAGGCCTAGGCACGCTTGGGTTTTTTTTATTAAGGCTTAGCCTATTAGTTTTTTTTAAATAGTGATTAGTTTTTTTATTTTTTTAGTTCCATAATATTTCAAAGAGATTAGTTTGATTTGTATTGAATCTTTTTCCTCTTATATTTTATACAAATTAGCTATATTTGTATCAAGTTTTTATAAAAATAAAAATCATTTGTTATAAGCAACAATAAATAGCCGCTAAAATAATATGAATGGAAACACTTAATACAAAAGAGATAATTGATGTAAAATATTTGCATGTACATCTATTTCTTCTTTAAACTATGAAGATTAGCTTCTCACTTTGATAATTAATTAGTGTTAATAACTTTTTTTATTTATCAGTTTATATACTTCTTAATTTATTTTATAAAGCATAAATAGCATCTTTTCAATTCTCAATTAGAAAAAAAAAGAGTATATTAAAAATTGAGTTTCATGATTTGTTTCAGTTTGCTTTCCATAAGATCATCGTGTTTTCAAATAAATATCTTGTCATTAGATTGGTGCTTAATTTTTTAGAGTCTATGTTTTTTTATTTTGTAATTAAATAAAAAAAATAGTTTTAAAAAAACAAATTTATTAAACTTGGTGGTGTCCATGACTTGGTTTACAAGTTTGATGGGTAAACTCAGTCAATCCAATATATCGTCTCAATATATATATATATATATATATATATATATAAAAAAAGATGTCATCTTGGATTTTTTAAAAACTCAAACCATATTTTTATTTGTCATTTAGGTTGTCTTTACATTCGTCAAATCAAGTAGGTCACATTGCGGCAACTCCTAGATGATTTATTTTAAGTTCATGCTAGGTAAAGAGTTGGGTTAGAAAGTTTCAAGGTTGACCCACTATGCCAGATTTAATGGCGATGTCAAGGAGTTTTATGTGGCCTAGACATTCTTTTTGTACGTTCAAGAAAAATTTAATCTGACCCGCAATGTAGCGCTGGCTATTTTTCTAGTTAGAAAATATATTAAAACGTATAGGTAAAACAATGTAGCAATTTAGAGTAACCAAATTGTTTTCTTGATTTCATCCTTAAACTTTTTTGTTCTTACGGTTACCACCTTTTAGGAACAAATTGTTAAAAAATTTGTTATCATTTGATAAAGAAAGAATAAATTCAACAAAAAAATATCAAAGTGTAAAACAAGGAGAAACCTTAATGTTAATTTCAAATTCAAGAGAATAAGTGCTTTTTAGTCCCTCTATCTTACATTGTCTACTTTTTCATTCCTTGTAGTTTTAAGGATTGTATTTTTTATACAACAGGTTTGTTTTTCTCATTTTCAATCTCTGAGTTTGAGAAAAAAAAGTGAAAAATAATGGATAAGAGAATAAGTTACTGGTTGTCCATATTTTAACAATTAAAATTGATTATCTTGGTGTCAATGGGTTTCATTAGATGAAAAGAGTTCAATGACGATGGATTTTTTCTATAAACATTCTGGAAAAAGTATATTAGGTTGGTTTAGATTTTTTAGGGGTTGTTTGTTTTGTGATTTTTTTTATTTATTTTTTTGTATTTTTGAATCGTTTTAATATGTTAATGTCAAAAATAATTTTTTAAAAAATGAAAAAACATTGTTTTCATGTATTTTAAAGCAAAAGACACTTTGAAAGCAATTGCTACCGCACTCCCAAACATTACCTAATTTGGTTGATTTTTGTGTGTTTTTTAGTGATTTTGGGGTGTTTTGAAGTTGTTATATGATTTTTGAAAGTTTTTATGGTGTTTTTGAGTTGTTTTCAGGTACAAATGACTTGAAATTTAAGTTTTTAGGGTCCAAAAACTTGGACATTGATTTTCCAGTCACTAGATGTGATCAAAAAACATTACAGTAGGCGACCTGTCAACCACTTCTTTTAAAAAAAGAACAGACGACGCCTTGTTCGCTTCTGAGAAAAAATATAAAAAAATACAGATGTACACACACCTTTGTTTTTGTTTGTTTTTTATTGATTTAAATTTAAATTATTTGAAAATTATTTAATTTAAAATATTATAAATAAAGTATTTTTTTTGTTTTTTTAATGATTATAGATTGTTCACTAGAATAATACTTTGGTTTTTTTTTCATCCCTTAACATGAGGTTGATTGGGACTGGGATTCATAATTTATTTCAATTTGTTTTAATGAGTTTATCTTGACCTCATGATTTAAGTTACGGGTTTTTCAGGTTAGCCTTGATTTACTCCAGTCTTTTTTATTCATTTTTTAATTAAATTCTTTTTCAATTTCATCCTTCAACATTGAGTTTATTGAGGATTGTGTTTCATAATTTATTTTGATTTGTTTTCTATGGGTTTATCACTGTCTCATAATCTGGATCGTGAATTTAACAAGTTGACCCGAGTCGATCAAATATGTTGTCTCAATATTTTTTTTAAAAATGATTTGAATTTTTTTTTAGTCAAACTATATTTTTAATGATCATTTAGGTTATATTTGAACTCATCAAGTTGATTAGGTCAACCTCACATGGTTTTTTATTCTAGAAAACATATTAGCAATATCTAAATATTGTATTTTACATTAAAGAAAAATTGATTTAATATTTAACATAGCCCGGGACAATTATCTAATAGAAACCATGACTTGTATACGATTCGGTTTTGCATATGAGGTTGATGTTAGTGTAGTTTGTAAATGAATAAAAATAAAAAAGATTTTTATTCTACATTCGAACGAAAAACTCCCTCCCAAGTGTTTAAAAGTGTAGGTTTTTATTGTAAAGTAAATTAAGTAAAAATCATGATGAATGAACTCTTCTAATGAGCTTCCTAATGTTATTATATAGATATTTATAATATCAAAAGATAACACATGAGACTTGAAACTCAATATGTGAGATTGATTTATTTTTGAATTTATTTCTTTTAATTTTTGTAATTAGTTTTGATATTTATAATTATTAGGATAAAACTGAATAAACAATTATTCAATTTAATTCAAAATATAATTGTTTCTTTAACACAAATATAGTTTCATTAATAATCATAATATTTCATTATAATGTTTCAAATCTATACAAACATGTTATTACACAGAAAAATTATATAAAAAGACAAACATGTTTTTTTTTTTTCTGTTTTTTTTTTCTTATTTTTTTTAAAACATTTAGATAACTTAGTTGTATCCTGAAAATATTATATCTAGATAAAATAAATAAATATTTTAAGAACAATATTTTTCAGGGCTTTGAAACTAGTCTATATTTGTTTGCATACCCAGTCATTTTACTAACTTTAACAGATAGGGTATCATGCAAGATATAAGAATGCCTTTTAATGGAACATCATCAACACGCCACCCATCAAAGTCCGGTTTACCGGCACTATAGTCCATCATCAATGATATATGGTGGCCGGTCGACTATTGTGAATAATTGGTAAAACAATGAACAACATTCAGTTTGAAGGACAGCAACCATCAGAAGTTGATCAATTTGTAGCATAAAACACCGTATAAAACACACTTGGGCTTATAACGTGTGGTGCATGTGAAGTTAGCAAGCCAATTGATCCATATCATCTCAAATTCAGATTCTGCTAAAGTTGGGTGGTTCAGCAAACTCGTTGATTTTGCACTGAAGATGTTAGACTGTCCAGTTTGATCAAAAGAAATGATTGTCAAACGGAGCTTCATCTCATCCATGGCACTAGTCACTAGAATCCCAATTGTTCAAGGGTTAGCTTCAACATTAAAAGAGACTAGTGAAAAATTCATTAGTAAGATAAGTTATGAGGTACCAAAATACAACATTCTACAGAGAACGAGATGTTTTCATAATTAACATGATATGATGAGACATTGAAACAAAACATCAGCATTTCAAAATCAGCTAAATTTCAGCACCCCCATGGCAGTCTCCATTGGCAAGTTAGGGGACAAACAAGCTGTATAAACATAACAAGCAAAAGTTTGAATCATTAGGACACAAGCAATCACAAGGGAGAAATCAAATGTGCATGTAACATCATCATTATTGTAATCATTCCATCAACCCTTGCTAGGGATCATGTTGATGTAGTTCTCCAATTTCAGTTTTTGGCAATGGTGGATAAACAATACAATATATGGTCAAGTATTGATGGAGGAAAATGAACCGCTAATAAAAAGAGCTTCTAAATCCCATGGATCATATAGCACAGATTTTAGTTTGACAGTTGCATGAGACTGAAAGGCAAGCACTCCGCATCAATATTATCGAGTGACATTTAATTACAAACCACACAACTTCAGAACATGAATTTAAGAAGGTTGAAACTCCTCGTACCTTTTCTTGAAAAAAAAAATAGTAACTTGGTATTACACTATCTGCCTAAGTATAATCAGTGGCAACATCAATTGAAAAAAATAAGATCCCCTGTAAACGATAAAAGAGTGATTGTAAATACTACTGCAGCAATATAACCAATTGAACCTGACCATAGTAAAGCAATCACTTGTTCTGCTTAGCGGCAACAGTCCTCTGTACAGTGGAAACACCATCCACAAATTTTGTCCGGAAAAGAACGTTGGCATTGTTGAACATGCCTTCTTTCAGTGAAACCACGATAAACTACAATATACAATCCAAACGAAAGAACTTTAAGGCATAAGTAGGCTTAAGAATAAAGATGAACTTCAGGAAAGAAATTTTGCACTATTGCTAGTTATAACTCAGACTTGATGCCCTATCAGTGTTAGAATTTTTTTCATTTATCATTAAACACGGAAGAGAACCACTGGACCTGGGAGTGCGGGAAGTGAGCTTTGATCATTCTCCCTATGTTCTGTGTGTGGCTTAAATCAAGAGCCGCATCAACCTGTCAACAACCTCAAGAATCAGATCACTGACAAATCAATCTTGTAAAAACTTTCTACTACAATCCAGCAAGCATGAGGCCAACAAAAAATAAAACCATAAGCATTCCATAAAATAGCTAGGCATAGAAAAATCGTGAGTTTGTTCCTGTGCATGTGTGTTTTTGATGTACACAAGCATTGAGAGCCTTTCAAAGTTCTGTCAACAAAGCCACTATAAAAAGAATGTTCTCTTTCGTATAGTAGCTATTATGGAAATTAAGTATGGAGTTATCTGGCATAATATGACATATACTTAGTAATAAATCCAACGTGTCTAAAAGGGTAAAAAAGGTTAAGGGGAATTCTCCAAGAGCCAAAACAATAATGCAATATTTTAGTTAAGTATACCTCATCTAGAATATAAAGTGGAGCTGGCTTGAAGAGAAGCAATGCCAAGATTAGAGATAGAGCAAGCAGAGAGCGTTGGCCTCCACTTAGTTCTGACAACGACTGTTTCCAGACACTTCCAAAAGCAACACGAACCTCAAGACCGTCTAGGAAACTGCAACCTTCAGGAGGTTCTAGCTTTGCCATGGTGCCCGGCAACAGAGTGGAAAAGACAGATCCGAAGTCACTGAAAAATATTGAAATTTTTAAGCATGTGTATGGCCATATTTGTAAAATCCAGAATCAGAACATCCATCACAAATATTGAAAACAATTGAGTGCTGGGGTAAAATTAAAACACCACATCAGAAGCAAGAAATCTTGCATTGAGGAAAAAAAAACCCTCACTTGTTTACTTTAACCCATGTAACTTTGAGAGTCTCCTTCTTCTTCTCATCTAGCTCTTCAATCACCTTCTTGATTTTAGACTTGTCATTCTGGTAAACACAAAATTAGCACAAGTATAGAAAAGCTAAGGCACAACAATGCTTGTATATTCAGGGTAAACAACCTCAATAATGTTTTTCTTCGACATCAAATCATTGTACTCGTCTTCTGCTTTTTCAAACATTGCCATAACTTTCTTGTTCACCCTTTTCTCAAGCCTACATAGCAGTGAAAAATACAGCATAAAAAATAAAAGAAAAAAAGACAAGAAAAGGAAATCAGCTCTCTGGTCTGCAAATGATAAAAGAAAATGTGACACAGAATCAAAAGGTTCAAGGTCTCAGGCTGGTAAAAAAATGTTCTTGAGACACAAAAGATAACAATATTAGTAGTGATACTACAGTAATAACTAGAGCAATCACAAATTGAAAACTTTGCAAGTTACACACCCTGATTGCTCCGCTTGCAATCTCTCAAGTTCCTCTCTTGCTTTAGTGGGATCGCGGGACATAAATTCATAATCAGTCCCACTTCTCCCAAATAGCTGCTTCTCAGAAGCAATCCAGGCATGCTTCTCTATCAATCTATCTACCTTCGTAGAGCAATCTTTCTGCTCCATTTCCATTCTTTTCACCTATTGCATAAATTGAGAAATGCATAAATAAAATGTCACAGTTTGGACAGTACATATGGAGGGCTCTAAACAAATTACCTCATTCTCCAACTTCTTCCTTTCAAGCTTTGTCTCACCAAGTTTATGTTGAAGTTTTTGCTGCTCCTTGAGAATGCTACTAATTTGGGAATCACATTCCAACATCTTTAGACGGATTGAATCGAGCTCAGATTGAGCCTGATCATGATTATTGCGTGTGGAAGCAACCTGCAAGAAGAAGGAAAATTGCAATAAAATGTACATCAGGCTCTGACAAATTTTCCAAATCAGATATCCCAGTTTACCTTGGCTTTTTGTTCTTCTATTTCAAAATTGAGACGGCTGATTTGTGTTCTCAAAGAATCTAATTGACTCTCCAAAGATGCATGTTCTTTCACGACTGCTTCCTGTTCCATGATAAGTCTCTCTCTTTCATTTTCATGCCCCTAATAGCAAGAAAAAGTATGCATGAGGTGTTAAAGAGCTATTAAGTAATCACCGAATTGACTAAAAAAGACAGCATATATAGGATTCAAGTTACAGTTGCCAAAAAATGGTTTAATTTCCCTTCTTTCCTCCATCCAAGCAAGTGTCCTTTCCTCAACTGTCCCAAAGTACACGTCCAACTAGATTTATCTCCACATATACTTTGTGGAAAGGGACTATAAGTTCAAATTGATGAGACAAACATATGAAAGGTCAAATGGATATTGATGTCCAATAAAGGCTTAATGCATCATAAATTCAACAAGTAACTGGCATGAAGAACTACAGTATTGCTGATCAGGATTTTTGGCTAGGGAAAATTAATTGCCGTGTGAGAAATAATGGAGTTGCGACAATTTAAAAGGTAAAAAATATGCAGAATAGCAGATTAATTCCATACAAAAAGTCCAGTAAAAGATCAGAAATATTGAAACCTACCTTGAGGTCCTTTGAAGCTGACTTCATTTGTGCTTTTGTAGCCTTAATTTGTTTCTCCAAGTCTTTGAGCCTGCCTTCTCGGTTATTATCGTGCTCTTTGATTGATTTCTCAAGCTTTGACACTGTACTAACACACTCATTATACAAAATTTCCTTTTGTTTGGCTGCAAACTTTGCTTCTTCAAGCTCCTGTTCAATCTTCTTTACCACTTCACCAAGCTATTTCCCCCACAAAAGAAACCAACAAACAAGAACCAAAAAATGTAAGTGAACCTACGCTTGACACCTGAAGGGGACAGCATGATGACCAAAATAAACTGGTTAAGACACGCTATGAAGGAGATAAAAAAAAATTACAAACCTTATGGTGCTCGTTTTGCTCAGCCCTTCCCTGAAATAACGAAAGATCATACAACTTAAGTTCTAGCTGTTTTTTAAGGTCCACAAACTTTTTATGAACTGGCAAGAGCTCTGTAATCTGCAATTTTAAGATGAGAAGCAATGTGAATCTTGAATGTCAAAACTCAGAACTGTTAAAAATGATAATGAAAGGTGTGTTATTAAATAAGGAAAATAAAGCACAAATCAGCATCCTCCATGTATCAATCACAGCATTAACTCTCAAATGCTGGCATAATAAACAAATAATAGTTGGGGAGTATAGTTGATTTACAACATAGGAATCATGTCAGAAAGCAGCTGATGGAGCAACTTGTATCAACATTTAATGAGGAAAAGTTTCCAGCAAATCCTACCATCAATTTCTAATCATCGCTTTGAGTGAGACATATTTTATTCAACACATAGTGCATCAATATGCCAATTGATCGCTTCAGAAAGGATATAAATGGTTCAAATAGACAGATAGATTCCACGTGATGTGAAGTAAGAAAGCATCCTTCAAATGTTGGACAAAGGGAATAAATATCTTTACAAGTACAATAATTATCTTCTTCTATTCCTTTCATTTTTATGCATGACCAAAGGGAATGAACTCTACCTTTGCTTCAATTTCAGATAACCTTCTCTGACGTAGTAGAAGATTTGATTCAGCCTCTGCCCATTCATGGAGTTGCCTTAACAGATAGCCTCCACCCCTGCGACAGAAAGAATGTGTATAACCTTGAAAGCTTCATTAAATGCAAATTTAAATAAATAATAGCTGTGGTTTGGTGAAGCAAATAATAGAAAAAAGAAAACAATTAAAATTTAGGTGACAGATCAAAAGAAAAGGTCTTTCACATCATGTTCATGACTGTAAGGAATTTCATCTGTAAAAGTAAGCTAAAAAGCAACTTACATGCGGCTTCCGCCAGTTAAAAGACCGCTTGGCTGGAAGATGTCGCCTTCAAGAGTGACACTAGGAGTGCGGATTTCTCGACTGAAAGCAACCTAAGAAAAAGTTTTAAGTAAAGTTTGCTCTGAGAATGATGGGGAAGAAAGATGTATCTATAACTATAAGCAAAGAAGAAACAAAGTTGCAGGAACTCTGTAATAGTAATGGTTCTAAATGGTCAAGGTTATCACAATACACCCCCCCCCCCCAACTTCCTATCCCCAATGATTCTCACACATTCAAACAATCTAGACAAGTCCTTTAGCAAAGATGGTCATACCTCCTTTGCAGCATCCATGGTTTTGCAAACAAATGTTGAACCAAAAACATATTCCATAGCAGTCTGCAGAAAAAATCGAAAGTGGAAGGGAAACAGTACCGAAGAGACAGGAGATTTAGATTCAGATAAAGGTAGATTAAAAAATTGGCACAAATAATTGCATGACATGGCTCGTTCACGGCATGAATAATTTGTGGATCTTCCACAATCAGCATAACCAACAAACTATAAATGAGAAGCATGAAGTGGACACGCTTGATGTGATGAGCAGGCCTGGGGTGACACACCTTCAATTCCTCATCATAGCCAACCAAAGAAAGTGCCAGTTCTGCATTCTCCTTGCCAACCTGAAAATACAATGATAAAAATCAACTAAGGAGAAAAAAACAATGGCACTAAATCATGGAAAGGTAGTGAAAGCAACAACTAACCAATCTAACAGCAGCCTGCTGAATCCTAGGGTGTACAGTATGGGATTGAATTTTATTTAAGGGGACAATTGTGACTCTTCTACGGAGATCACCATTTTGAAGAAGTTGTTTTCCAGTGCTCTCAGTGTCTACAACAACATTATATAACTTTCCACCTGCAGTAACCTGATAATCAACTCAAGTAAGAGCTGTTACTCATACAAATTTTTTGTGACAAAACCAATTATGTGACATATGCATTCCTGACCTCTAGGGCAGTCATTGTGGATCTGTCCTTTACTTTAATAAGTTTAGCTACCACGCCTTTTACTTTTGACCTATCAAAGTTTCTCACAGGATCCCGGTATGTGAATTGAAGATTTGATAGTTGCGCTGAAAGGTCTCGTATTTCATCTTTCAACTTCTGCACTAGTTCCAATTCAGATGCACGATCCTGAAGAAAAGTTTTAATTAACAAAAGCATTTAACTATAAGGAAATGTATAGGTGCTGAAGGCGAAATGTCATCATGAGGAAGCAAGCAGACCTTCTGTAAAGCTTCCATCTGGCCTTCCTTATATGGAAGAGATTCCATTGCCGATTTAGCATTTTCCACATCTTTCCTTCTAGCACTAAGCTCATTCTGTACAGCAGCAGCTTCTTCACACTTTGACATTAACTGATGTGTTTTCTCTTTCAGCTCTCTCTCACAATGGTTAATTTTTGTTTTCAATTGTTTCAATTCTGTCTCAGCATTTCCAACTGCAACCTTCGCTTCACCCAGTTGATCTTCAAGGCATTTCTCCTCATCACCACTGCTCTTCCCAGCTAGTACACCCTATCCATAGAAACTAAAACTCTCTCAATTCATTACTTGGTTTGCTCATCAAATGCATTAGCTATCTGTCTCAATGGAGTAAAATGAAGTAAATAAGCAAGCATGAATACTTACTTGGTATTCCTTCTCATAATTTTCCAAACTCTTGAAAAAATCTTCAACTCTCTTTTTGAGATCAGCTGCTCCTTCTTCAGACTTTTTAACAGCAGTGGCCCTCTCTTCTACAGACTGCTTCAAGTCTTCAATACTATGAACAATCTGGTAGCATCAAAATGCCAAATGTAAATGTGATATGAAAACTCCCAGGTCATTGAAAAAATCATTAAAAAACAAAACGACAAGAGGAAAACTTCAACAATTACTAGAAGCAAATACACAAAGCTAGAGCACATAAAAAAAAATAAACATCCAAATTAGCAAGCATTGCCTCATCACCTTTTCAGCATTCTCCTGTTCACTCCTTAAAGTATCCTCTTTGTTATTCAACACAGATACCTCTCGCACAAGATCTTGAGCGAGCACATCTACATTCTCTGACAGAGTTTTTGCTTCCCCACCCATACTGGCTTCCTTTTCAGCAGTCAGTTTTGATACTTCGGTCTCCTTTTGTTGTATTTCCACCCGCATTCGATCTGCATTATGGTCAATCTCAGCAATTTTGGCCTTCATTTGTTCCACCTCACCAACTGCACTGTCTCTGATTTTCTCTGCTTGAACATAATCATAAGCAACACAAAACCTTTTGAGTCGATCTAATTCAGCATTGCCATTGGCCCATTGCATATATTGCATCCTCTCCTTCCTCAACTTTTCCAGAGCTGGAAGTATCTCCTGGTCAAGAAGCTTGTTAATTTCAACCACCTTGCTCTGTTTCTTCTCTAGTGTTTTCAATGCAGACTCTTTCTTTGTCTCATACATTCTTGTCCCAGCAGCCTCTTCAAGCATAGATAAGATCTCTGGAGGTTTCATATTTAAGACCTTAGTAATACGTCCTTGCATAATGAGAAAATGTGGATTGTTAACATTCAGCTGCACCGAATGAAAAAGGTTTTGAACTTGGCTAGGCTGGGCTAGCTTTCCATTGATCAAATACTTGTTCCTTCCACCAACCACAATCTGCAAATACAAATACAAATATAAATCCTTCACATATCAAAACAACCCCATCAAAGCAAACAAGTTGAATTAAAATCAAAGAGTCATGACCATGAAAGTGTCTTTTTTTCCATGAGTTGCTCGATAACCTCGTGATAACCACCAACCTTTATTTATTGAGCATAAGATACGCAATCACCAGGTATCAGTGCCATTCTCTCATGTCTAAAGTATATTGTTCACTTCAGTAACATTCTAGTTTGGTCTTTGAAGCGATCACCAAATACAGCAAAACATACTGAACCATAATTTTTCAATTAAAACAAGGCCTATGGAGGCTGACCAGCTTCACCATAAAAACCCACTTGCAAAATTTTTATTTATTTATTTATTTATTTTATGAGTGAGAAACTTTTATTAATCAGAATGTGTGATTGCGTGAACAAAACCAAACCTTTCTCTCGCCTCTGACAAGAATAGCTATTACTTGCACAAAAATACTACATTCTCTCAAAAAATCACCAAGCCCTCATATTATAAACCCTTAATTTATTTTTTGAAGAAAACTAACCTGTCTTGTAACAGTAATCTCAGAATGATTCTCGTACCCAAGAGGACTCCTGCTCCTGTCAGAATTATCGAACACGATTGACACTGTTGCTTTAGTGATCCCTGCTTGTCCTTGCTTGTACACTAACTCCTGCAAATTCGAAGCCCTAACTTGCTGCAGATTAGTTATACCCAAGACAAAGCAAATCGAATCCAAAATATTCGACTTGCCCGACCCGTTCAGCCCCGTGATTGCATTGAAAAAGGGGTCAAATCCTTGTACAACTGTTCTTGTTGCGTAAGATTTGAACCCCTCTAAACATATCTCCTTTACATACATTCTTAATTGAAAGAGAAAAACCTTGGATTTGAATAGGGAGTTTAAGTGTGTACTGTGAGTTGAAGGAATTGTGGTGGTTCGGACGGTTTAGGGTTTCCGAGTTGAGAAACCCGGGAAATCAGTTAGTTGGGATCGGAGAGAAATGGAGGGGTTTGTTTGTGTGCAGATTTTTTTTTCTTTTTTGGATGGAGGGATTCTGAATACATTTTGAAATTTAGAGCAGAAGAAGCGGGAAAATGATTTTTGTTTTTGTTATTTGTCATTTTTAATTGGGCCAGCGAACTAGACAAGTATTTTTATCAGCTAGAGTGGGCCATTGTTAAAATTAATGAAAAATCTTTAATCTTATGGAAAACAAAAAACAACAATAATAATTGAGCTCAATTTCTATTTAAATAAATATTAAGGGTTAAAACCAGAAAAATATTAGTTTTAAAAATCAAACATGAATGAATCTTCTAAACTTAAGTTAATATTTCAAACTCGGAACCTGTGAAATCCCAATCCGGACTCAATTATGAAACTCAATTTTCAATAAATTTAAATGTTGAAATATAAAATAAGAAGAAAATATCAATTTTAAAATCTTTCATAAGCAAAAACTAAAACAATAAAATAAATGAGGATCAAACTTCATATAAAAAAATAAAGGATAAAATCACAAAAAAAAAAATCAACTTCAAAAATCATCCCAAGTAAAAAATAAAATAACAACCAGAATAATGAGATTTGATCATTTAAAAAATTAAAATGGGATAAAATTTAAAAAAAATTCCAATTACATAATCATTCAAAATTGAGCAAATAGTAATTAGAAGAAAAGAAATCAAATGTAAAGGAAAATATTAATTAAAGGGCTGATTTGAAAAGTTAGAGGATAGATCTGAAAATTAAGGTGGAAAGAGAAAAAAAAATACTATCAGCGTTAAATGACGATTTTCTAACCATACAAGTCACCCATTCAAGAAAGAAATGTTGCGGCGAATCAAACACTTCCATTCGATGACTTGAAAGTTGCTTATGTGTCACCTGAAAGGTACAGGAGCAGCTTACATGCTGGTGCATGCACACATGCCATAATTGTTAATGACAAAAAAAACCACATGAAAAAAAAATTGGAAAAGCCCCTAGCCTTATAATTTCTATCTTTAAGGATATTAAGGTCAATTTACTGTTTTTTTTTTTTAAAATGACGTCAAAGCCCCTTCCAACCAGTTAAATTATGTCGTTGTATAATGTCAGATGTATCCATGAAAAATTCCCCGAGGCCAGTTCACTTGGTTTTTGTCTGGAGAACAAAAACGTTATTACATTCTTCTATTCCAAAGAGTAATGAATCTTAGGCCACAATATTCTCTGATGCATTTTTACCCTCTCCTCTTATCAACTGCGCGACAAAAACCAGCAGTTATTTTCCTAAGAGTCGGTCAATATCTTGTCAAATCTATTTTTCGTAATATTTTATAATCAAGGCTAGTTTGCTACAGATGGATGTGGCGAAGTAGGTACAGAGATTGCAATCTCAGAAAAAAAGCGCAGAGGTTGATAAATCCAACGGGGGTTCAACTTGGTCAGCCCTCAACAACTTTTTTTTTTTAAAAAAAAAGAAGACTTTCAACATCCAGCTTGGCAGGGACTTTTTGTTTATATAATAGCTCAAATTTCTTACAAAGTTGGTAGATTTTCGGTTAAGTTACATTTCCAAAATTTGTAATGAAATATGACATTTATCTATCCAACAGTGCACATTGATTGCACAGACCACATCAAAGAGGCACAGCCACTAATAGTGCCATTTTGGTCTCAATTCTTCTTCTTTCTCTGTCAACTCTCGATACTGATACCACTGTGCTCCAGCCTTGCCTACTGGTAAAGGAGGCCGGACAAAAACCTCCACTGGCTTTGGTACATGCACAGCTAAATGCAGTTCTTTGATAGTTTCTTCCAAATTTATATCCGACCGCCTAAGTGATTTGCTTACCGGTTCCACAGCAATCCATCCGAGACCCGATATAGCTACATCACTAGCAGGCCTGTCCATGCAAAGGAAAAGGTAAGAACAAACAAACTCATAGACTTAGATGACCGCTTTACAAAGCAAAGGCAACCAAAGGTCTTCAAACAATTATTAGTGTAGATTAAACCTTTCCACTTCCTCGAATTTTACTTGCAACTGCTGCTCTAATTCAAGTCCTCTCCAATCTTGTGCTCTCTCTTTTCCAGTTGGAGGTGTCAATAGAACTCCAAGTTCTTTCTGCAACAATTAGGTAACCTCTTTATTAGCATTGGAAAGTAGATGGTAAATTCTGAATGATGCAATATGAAAAGCCCAGACATCCAGAGGACATGAACGAATTGGGGGGAAAAATAGAAGTCCTCCAAATGACATTTTTTTGCCCAACATATGAAGTAACACATGGTATGAGTTGATGTCCACATATTATGACCACAGGATAGCTATTTGCGCTTCAAACTCAGTGGCACTAGGAAGTTTAACATAGAGCTCATGTGCAGCATGACACGCAAAAAATATCTTATCACACAAAGATTGTTAATGCACCTTCAAATTTAATTCATATATCGGGTGCAACTTAGATTGTTCAACAGAGAGTGTTAATAAAACTATTTGGTTCACAAGATAAATAGAAAGTCAAATGCGAAGACAAATAATAGCCTAGGACAAAGAAGTATATACCCTTGATGATTTGATTTGGCTAAACAAAGAACCTTACGAGGGTTCCATGTCTTCATTGAACCATGCCAAAATAAACAGTACGGGATCCCACAGCAAGTAATTCACCAGAAGAATGGTAAATGATAAACATGCATGAGTCATGAGTGATGATTACTCAGACCAAATTTCAATTACCTGGTAAAACTTATCAGCTTTATCAGTGGGTACTACATGAATCTGCAGAGCCTTGGGGCCATAAAATGTTAAGCATGTTTCGGGGAGAACCTGAAAGCATCAATAGTTGCAGCATGTTAAGTCCAGAAAAATGTCAGGCAAGGAAAATCAGTCTGACTACAGAGAATCCAAAAGATCAGAGTATAACCTTCAAGATATCAACTCTTACAAGACCTCCCCAAAAAATTGAAAATCCATTCAAGCCATTGGATTGGATTTTTTCTGCCATCCTGTTTTCAGAGGCCACCTTAGAGTTCTGGTACAGTACAGTCAAAAGCCATTAATAAACTTCAAATGGTGTAGTGTTGGAAGGCTAGTGTTTTAGTCTATTTGGATGAGTACATACAGGAAAAGATTGACCCTTGAGACGACTTCGAGGGGCAAGAGCAGGTAAATCTTCTGAATGAACCACTGCAGCTTGTCTATGGTGGAGATGAACTCCGGGTGTGTCATATAATTTCTGCAGAAAAAGAGGTTGAGTTGCAGGCTTGGAAAAAACACTAATTTAAACAAATATAAGAGAAAAAAACTTCATTACTGCCCATTATCTGGGCTATAACTTGTCGCCAAAACCACTATCAAAACACAAAATGTATTTACATAAGGGAAGCATCCTAGAGTACATATAAGTACTGACTAAAACAGCATACCCCTCCTCCAAGGAAAGCGTCAATCTGAATTGGACCTAAGGTTGTTCCAGGAACAGCCGACTGTATTGGTTTGTATTTTCGAGCAGCAGCAGCAGCTGGATCCCGAAGTGCCATTGTTTCTGATGTTAAACAATAACCAAATATTAAAAGATTGGGCAAACACTTACTATGGGAAAAAGGAATAAGAAATAAAAGTAAAAATAAAAATAAAAATCTCTTTAAATGACTTGAGGTATAGAAGAATGCAAGTAAAAAAAAAGAGGAAGAAGTGGAAAAGACTTGCAAAGGATCTTAAACATCAATGAAGAGTAGGATCCTGCTTGAGGGTTCGTGTGTGTTTTCCCTCTTACAGGGTTGGATTATTAATAAATAAATAAATAAACCGAAACATTTGATCAGCTCCCACTGTGAATTCTAACGTCAAGGAAGATATGAACCTAACTCAAAAGGAAGATGAAGATAATGCTTCTGGAACAATTTATAGTTATAATTCGAGTTTGACCTTCCTATTATCTTTGAAATTGGATTCCCTAGATACAAGTTGTTACTCACGCTTTCTCTCATTTAAATTTCCACTTAATAGGAAAATAGCATTGACTTACTCAGTAAAGCACTGATGAATGCAGATTTCCCAACATTAGCTGAACCCTGCAGAAAAGGTGAAATTAAACTATTAGATTAGCCAACTCATAGTTATGCAATTAAAAAATTGCTGAAAAGCACGGACAATGAACTCCTGAGACCAGGTACTTGAGGTCCTGAGGCACAGAAAGACTTTTATCACAAGTAGCCAGGCTGGTGTCAGACCAAATATCCCCACTTCCCAAACAAATTAGTAATAAAACGTTTAATCTAATACAATACTTTCATTCTTATTGTGAAAGCAAACAGTGTCCAAGTAAAACCTGCCCTTTTCTTCCTTTTTTGCTTGCTTATAACTTTAGAGCATAAAAATGTTGCTGAATGGAATGATGATTTTATATGCCTATGCATTATTCCAAAAAAGACACCAGTCCATGTCTCCAGGAATTCAAACTTGAATGATGTTAAAGAAAATGAGAACAAAAACCATAATGATAAAAGCAATAAATTCTTGCATTCAATCAATTAAACTAGGAGACAGGCTTGCAAGAGGGCATTTTATTTTTCCTTCTGATCAGTAGGGGGGTTTGCTTCTTAGCCTCTCTCTGTTTTTTTTTAATTACAAATTTAATCCCTTTCTTGGAAAGAAAACAAAAAAGGGGTGACATTAATTAGTCTTTCTCACTGTTCAAGCATTCAAATCATCACTGAGAGAGGACCATGAAACATGGGCGCTGATGCCATGATTACTTAGTACAGACAACATTTTGATGTTTCAACCCTGCTCTGCAAATTAAAGTGAAGCTTGTAATTCAGAGAGTTACTAACCAGAATGTAAACATCTCGGCCCTGCACCACAAGAATCAACATTCAGAACATAAATTGACCTCAAGAAAAAAGAGAACAAATCATTCTTATATAATATCCAAGTTTAATCACGCTATCGCAAGTTAGGAAAGGCATGTCTGTAGTAATAAATTAAGATGATAAGAGAGAGGTATAAAGATGGTATATAACGATGACCAAGAAAAAGACAACTTGGCTAGCTGGTTGCAACAAATTTGGCCTTCTTTACATGTCAACATCGCTGTATGTAATGTGAAATCAACTCATAAATAGGATCCAAAAGGTAGAATTTGACTGCCATCAAGCTCAGCCAAACCATGGGCTGTTATGAAGTGGAATAGTAGCGATTTAAGCTACATATTTATGGGTACGAACATACATATATACAAGGCAATAGAAAAGTAGAAACCTTTTTCTCCCTTTGAATTTCTGACACAACTCCAGCAATCCCAACTAATGATTTGGAGCTGGTGAGATGGACACTCAAAACACTGCAATGAAAGCAATCTGTCTCAGTAACATGCAAATCCAGGCTTTCAAGTCATAATAAGATACTAGTAACCTTATTATGGAAAGTTTTAAATTCTTTTAAAAAAATCAACTTTATTTGATTTATATAAACAACACCTCAAAGTTCCATACCAAGTAAAAGGAATCAACATGCATAACTTTTTCAAAGAAATATTTGATGAACTCACGTAACACCATAGTACTTACGTGACCTATACAGAGTGAGTACACTTACCTAAGCTTTTTCTTTGTGGTGGCCTCTACAACCCAATCACCAACACAATTAAGATCAGTGTCCCTAGGAAGGAGATCAACCTGAAAGTAAATCAATGAGGAATTTGAGAAACTTCGCTGTAGTAGAAACCAAACATTCACATTACAAAGCTGCAAATCACCAACCTGCAGAATATTACCTTAGTCACAACTAGTATTATTGGATTGGCACCAACAAGATCACGCAAGCGAGCCAAAAAGCTGCCATTGAAGTCCACAACATCAACCTACTTCTCCAAGAGATCCATAGCATATCAGATGCCCATGTATCATCAGCACATCATAACAACAATTTGCGACGTTGTGAATCTCATTTTCAACCCACAAGAAAGGAACAAAAAATTTCGAAGTAATGCATTAACTTATTCCTAAGAAAATGTAATAAAACAGTAAGCACTTACCAATTTGACAATCAAGGCTTTCTCGTGCCGCAAATGAGACAGCTTTTCACGAAGCTCATCGGCTGAAACAAACTGCTTCCCACCGGAATACCCGCCATTTCCACCAACAGCAGTTATCATGTGCCCATGAGATAAAAGCCTGCACCTTCCACAAAGAACTGTTCTAAGTTGGCGGTGTCTCTTCTTCTGCAACCCCAAGAAAATCAAAGCTTTAATAACCACTCTCACATTATCAAAATTGCACATTTTTTTCACATGCCAATAAATCTCTCACATGTGATAATCAACTGATATCTAACTTATCGTCTGGACACAATTTCAAAATAAAGCATCCCAGCTCTCAAGACCAAACAAATCAAATGTCTCTCTGCTAAAATCACCAAATAAACAAAGCCCACAAAATCCTTTTAACCAAATAGCATTGTTTCAACATACCAATTCATAAGTATCCGGGTCGACAAAACCCGGAGCATCAGGATCCAAGGTATGCAACGGAGCTCCACATCCATAACAACTAGCAACAGCCGTATTGAGCTTCAAAGCCTTCCCTTTCTCTCTTCTCTTACTCTTCTTCACCTCTTTCATTACCAACTTAGCAGCCTCAAACGATTTTTGACGCTCAAGGAACTGGTCTCCTCGGGAAGGAGCAGCTGCCCCGGTGCCATCCTGGTCGGGTATGGAAACAGAGGAGTGGGCTGTCGCTGTTGGCGTTTGCTGTGATTTGCAAAGGATGGGAGAGGGTTTGGTGTAAATTCTAAGGAATTTAGGGGTGGAGTATGTGAGATTATGGGGGAGAGAGAGTGGAAAGAGAAATGCGGAGAGGGATTTAGGTGCCATGGATGACCGTTAAGCGGAGAAGACAGGGTTTATGTGGGGAGGAGTTGCGGGGTTTTATTTTTAACTCGATAATGGATGAGGATGGATTATGTGAATGGCTAAAAATCATGCATGGTCCTTATACTTTTATGCCTGTTCAAATTAAATCTTACACTTTAAATTTGTCCAGATCAAAGTTGTTCTTCTAAGCTCTAGGATCTGCTTATTTATTACCATGAGCTTCTTTCAGAGTGTTTAGTCTGTACTGAAGTTGTTTTTTAAAATATTTTTTATTTAAAAATAAATTAAAATAATATTTTTTTATTTTTATTTTTTACTTTATTATATCAAAACAATATAAAAAATAAAAATTTAAATTTAAATTAAATTAAATATTAAAAAAAAAAAAACATAGTTAGATTGAATGTCAAACAAAGCCTTGACGTGGGATCAAGTCTTGCTTCGTTGCTGCTCTTCCAGGAGCTCTATAGCTATATTTAGTAACAAACAAATATTTTTTATTTTTTAGTTTTCTTCTCCTTTTTTTATTTTTTTTTCTAATAAAAAAAAAACTATTCATTTTGGGAATTTCAGAACATTTTTTCAACTTAGAAAACTGAAAAATGTAATTATATTATATTATAAAAAATAACATAATAGAAAATGCATTCAATTTTACTTGTTTTCTAGGGAATTATTTGCATTTTGACACAGAAAAACATTTTTTTTCTTATATCCAAGATGCTAGATGATTTGCTCAAAGCAAATCTCATTAAGCTATCAAAATACTAAAAAACTGAACCAAATAAATAACCTAAATTATTACAATTACCATCACCTGATTAGCCATCCGTAGAGAAATATTTTGTGATAAAAGGACAAGATAATGAGGCTACATGAGAATAAAAATATTGTTTTCAAAGAAGAAATAGAAGCTTCCAGCACCACGACTATGATGAATTTAAGTTCGCTCTCTACAATAAGTTATGTCTTATTTGAACCTATAAAACTTAATGTCCTTTTTCCTATGAGCTTTATTGTGTCCTAAAGTCAAGTTTCGCGTATAATCCTTATACCTCAAGTTAGCACTTAAAGACTAATTCATCTGTGAATTGTGGCAACGAAGGATAAACTTTATTCACTTGTAGAAAAGGAAGGAAAAAACATGTATAGATGACAAAGTCAACAATAATAAAAATCTCGATGGTAAAAAATATAATTAACGAGTCGATACACAGAAAGATACAATGAAAGTCTATATTAGCTAGAGAGGATACTTTTCCATCTTAAAGCTTAAGAAAGCTCAATACATTGAATGGGTACATGCCAAAAAAGCTAAGAATGATGAAAAATGGATTCGCTGCTTGCCATTAATTTGATAGAGTGAAAACTCTTACTGAACAAGCCATAGAGAAATGCCATAATGACTCTCCAAACCTACTTCACGATGTATGCTCCATCGAGATATCTTTCAACAATGAAGACTAGTTGCTTGGATCAAAACTCTATATTCATCATTTTTTATCAAAGGTTATGTTATCAAAAAGATGATGAATCATATTTTAGTGGATGATGGCTTAACTGTCAACATATTACCTTTCAAAACCATGAAAGCTTGAGATTTCTATAAATTAACTCTTCCTCAATTATCTAATGATTCAATACTTTAATCAAGGAAGGCAAAATGCCATGAGAAAGATAAGACTCGTGATACACATGAAAGATACGAGGTCCAATATATTTTTCATGTCATAGGCCCTAAAACTACCCATGACATGGTATTTGGATGACCATGGACACACGAAAATGGTGTTATCTCCTCAACGCTTCACCAATGTTGTAAGTATTGTTAAATTGATAAGTGAGGAAGATAGTGGCAGATAACAACTCCTTTACCATAGCTGAAATCCACTTTATCGTCACAAAGTTATATTTGAAGTCAACTATAATGAAAAAATTATGATTCCCACCTGACTACTAAAAAGAGGGAAAAATTGATTCTAGGAGCTCAAAAAAGCCTGAGTCATCTTCAAATAAATAAATGACTTGTTCAATGACAAATAAAGAAAAAGAAAAGATAGTAAAAAAACTTAATATATCAAGTAAGGTCATGATACTACACTATATCTTAGTGTCATAAAGAGAAGAGAGTCAATCTTCTTTCACGAATGATGAAAAGGAGATTATCAAAGGACTAAAAAACTTAACCTTGTAAACTATCAATCTCATATTTGTTAAAATTTTAAAATCTTTATTGAAAATATTTGTTCATCAAGTTGAGTGTCGGTGATTGCAAATCTCAAAGAACTCTATAATAAACAAGCAAATGGATTTGATCGTGGTTTTTATAAGCTTTTAGCTAAGATTGATTAGAACTACGAAGATATTAATAAATTAGTCAAGTATCACAATATGACTCGAAAAGAAGGCAAACAAATTTCTACAAAAACTAAAAGGCTTGAGAGAGAAAATAACTTTTGAAAAAACTAGAGTTGGTTTCGGTTATGAAACTTCTACACTGTTTTATTTTAATATTAAAAAAGAGGGTTCACAATATATAAATATGGAAGAAGTGAATGAAAAATAACAAAGTCATCTTATAAGAAAACAGTTCATGAAACTACTAGTGAATTTATTTATGGAGTAGAAAATAAAATATTATCAATATAAAAAGTACGATTCAATATTATCAATATTGAGAAGTAAACATGAGCAAACAACCACGATTCAATACACGAAAAAACAAATAATAAATGGTGAATTAACGATTAGAAGTTAAATAAATAGGAACATTGTTATCACTAAGATTAAAAATAAGACCAAAAAAGCAGGAAATAATAAGAAAATATATAGCGAAGTTTCAATCACAGCAAACCGCAATTAAACTCCAACACCTTCTGAAACCCCCCTCCTGACAGAATCAGGAGCTTGCGTAGGGAACACAACATTGTCATAGAGAAGCCCGGCAACTGAGGCTCCGATCAAGGGTCCCACCCAATAAACAGCCTGGTTTTTGAACTTTCCGGCAATAACTGCAGACCCAAATGCACATGCTGGATTCATCGAGCCACCAGAGAAGGGTCCAGCAGCCAAGACATTGGCTCCTGCCATGAGACCTACTGCCAAAGGTCCAATGGCACCCAATGAACTACGTCTAGGGTCTCCAGCAGCATAAACAGTGTACACCAAACCAAATGTCATCACACCTTCTAGCAGGGATGCTCCGAATCCTGTCATTTCCTCTGCAATTGTGTAGGTTGGAACATGCTACAAAATTCCAGAATAGAAATTACATCTTAGTGATGGTGCAGGACAAGAAAATGTAAGCAAATATTGTTAGTGCATAATTCCAATCAGGTAGAAGATGCTATCCAATCCAACTTGCAAAAAATGCGAAGGGATTTTATTACCTGTCCTACAGTGGTCACTTTCAGGAAAATGCTAGCCATAACAGAGGCCAACAACTGAGAAATCCAGTAGAATAGAGCAGTGGGCACATTAATGTGGCCTCCAACAGCCATGCCAAATGTGACAGCAGGATTTACATGTCCTCCAGAGGCATTTGCAGCAATGTACACCGCCGAGGAAAGTGCAAAAGCATTCGCAATAGCGACTATCACTAGGCTGGATGGATCTGCTGCTGCATCTGGCAATAATTTCCCTGACATACACACCCAAATCAAACATCAGCCTTGAAACTTGTCAACCGTTACTTGCAAGAAAAGTACTAAATCATGTCTTTTGCTCTTTCTAGTGTATTTCAAGTGCGAAAGAAGAAGAAAGGGACTAAACTTTCTAGCTAGTCACTCTGATATGATAACACAGATCAATATTTTGGAAGTACCTCTGCATGTCATTAGAACAAAACCACAGAAGTCCACAACTAAGCTTATTTCATGACCAACCAATTCAATTCTGTTTACAAATCATCAAACAAACCATACCAGAATTGACAAATGGTCCTGAATTTCCATTTTACATGTTAGTATTGCGTTCGAAAAAAGAACAAAACGATACTGATTTAAATACAAACGAGGATTATTTAGACTGACATATTACAACAAGACATGGATAATCACGACAACCCCTTTTAACTAAATAGAATACAAGTGTTATTCAACACTCACTTGAAGCCATGGCAGATCCTACAACTGCAAACACATAAAAGAAAGTGGAGATGAACTCTGCAAGATAGGCTCTAAGAGAAGCAGGAGTGACAGATTGTTGGAAACGTGCAGTCAGTGATGTTGGTGCCATTTTACCAAATATCAACATGTGGCCAAGACAAGAGTTTCAAGTCAGGATTTTTCAAAGGCAGGAGATCAGAGAGAAATTCCGAACCCTTTTTTATGTAAAGCAGTTATAGAGAGATTGCAACAATGTTCATCTACATATCTGTGCGTCTGTTCAGGGTTGCCAACCCATGATTCAAAAATTAACCGCTATATAATACGTGGTAGAATTTCATTGCTACTTTCTGTGATTAGCAGTTTGTACAGTTGCCATCCTTCTGTATTTGTGAAAATTCCCTAGATGAACTTTTCCTTCAAAACATAACACTAACAGAGTTATCATGGTATAAGATCAATTTTGTTGAACCTCGTCAATTTCAATAGCATGCAGATCAAAATTTCTAATTCTCAGAAAACGGCAAAAAAATAAATCAATCACAGTCCTGTTTTCTGTAAAATAGACCTTGACATGTTGACTTAGGTGGGATGTGGGTTTATTTTCGAGGTTATCATCTTGGATTTGAATTCGCAGAGAGTTGAACCAAAGAAAAATAAAAGCAAAGAGTATTTCATATTTTGTCAATTTGTTGTTTCTTTAATGAGAGCAATTACATAAATTGCTTGAGATTGCAACAATGTTCACATATAGAAAGAGAGAATTAAAACAAAAAAGATGTTCTGTTCCTCTCCATTAATTAATTCAGCTGCTAGAAATATTTAAGAACTGGAAACACTATATGAAGGCAGATCACATCCCTTGTCCATTCTTGTTTGCAGCAATATCATTGGATTTTAGGCAAAGGAGAAGAGCCATCAACACTGCACAATGCAAAACTATAGTATTGCTATAGTGTACAGAAAATAATTGGTTCATAGGTTGCACTACTGCTTCATCATCAAAAAGGCGATAATTAGAATAATCATCCCGAACACAAGCACCACCAGCACATCCACATTCTCCTCCTCATCCGCGACCTCCCACCATTTTATTATTAGCAATCGATGTTGGTTGATTAATCAAACGATATCATCATCAAATAAACATGAGGAAAAGTTGGCCAGTGGCTAGCCATGAAATCAGAAAGAAAAAACACATTTGGCACAAGGTTGTCTAAAAAAACAGCCTTGAATCCTGGACATAATAACCAGCAACTAAAGTTTAGTTCGCTGAGACGAATCAAAACAGAATTGGAATATAGAACCTATAGAACGCTATCAAGCACAGAATAGAAACCAAAAAATCTGAAACAAGCCATCATTTTTTAGGGAGCTCCCGATCTCTGTCCTCTACTCCTTAGAAGACACCACATCTCCTTTGTTTATCTTGGTCTCCCATTCCATAACTTTCTTGTCTACAACAGTTTCTGATCCCAAATCAACGCATTGGAAAGAAGGTTTGCAGGATTCCCAATAAGCAGAGTTGCTTCTGCATGGTTTTGTGCCACCTTCACGGATCACGATCACCGTCCCTTGTTGCCATGAAGGAAATTGGCTGACTGTCTTCACCGTTCTTCATATTTCTTTAGCAGCGAGAAACTAACGAGATTTCTGATCAAATCAATTATAGTCAGAGTGTAGTTTTTGAAAAACATTGCCGGTTCTTTGCCTTGTAGTAATCCAATACTAGTAATAAAGACCCGAATCCAAATTCAAATAGGATTTATAAGATTTTAATGTTACTCGAATAAAGAAAATCTAGTCACTTGTAATGGAAACTAAACGTACCAAAAAATGAAGAAAGGAAGGAGAAAAGGTACTTAATAAAGCATCAGAATTATAATTTGCACAGGTCAAACATATACTGTAATAGCACAACCTACTCCTTGACCACAAAACGCAGACTCATGGGCCTAAAATTGAAACAGACATTTACATTAGCATAACCACTTTATGCATCGAGCTTGCGCAATGGAGGTGGCTTCTTCACTGGTTGAACCTCTGTCTTGAATAGAAGAATAGACAGGTTGTCCACAGAAAAATACACAAACCCACCACTTGAGCAAGTAATGAATGATCCAAAACTCTTTCCAACAACGCAGTGCCATGCCAGACCATAAATTTCATCAAACTCCTGAAAATGAGAAGGAAAACAAGAAAAAAAATTGGTCTGCCTGATGAACACCTATAGTGCCAAAGGTTCCTTGTAAAAGCCTGTAAGTAAGGACTGGTTAAGAAGAGACAAGGAGAAGATGCTGAAGCCAATTAAGGTCAATTACATAAATAATTTTGGTTGTTGGCAGCTAAGCTACATCAAGAAATCTCAACAAGGTTTGCAAACATTGGGGCTTCATAGTTAATTGTCCAAGAATCTCGAACAAAAATTCATTGTATGCCAGTAAGGAAATTAAGGTACATTGTTTAGTGCAACGACAAATTAAAGCCTAAAATCTGTACATCATGAATTGATGCGTAATTCAAACCTAAGTTATAATCTCCTTTTAACTTGATAACCATAGACTATTTTATCCGGTCTTTAGAGCTGCCTAACTTGACAGTCATTATAGGTTCTCCCTAAAAAAGTTGCTCCCTTAATACTTGTACTCCTCCTCAATGACTGATCTCACTAGTCAATTAGTCATGGCTAACGTTTGTGGGGCAATCTTTTTCATGTCAGGAAAAGTATTAGAAGGGGAGGAGAGGAGGTGGGGGTATGGCTACTTGACCTATCTGCTTGCTAATGAGCCATCTAATAAACTAATAATAGGGAGACTAGCAAATTTTTTCCTACCAGCAAATTGACATGTGCATTCACTTGAACTAGCTAGTATCAATAGAAGCCACATTCATTTTATCAGAAAGATGCTATATTTGGAACTTATGCAGTTATGCTTACAAAAATTACTCAGGCTGTTGTACAAGAGCAAATTTTACACACAAACATCATTTATCAAGGCTGAAGCCATGGAAAGTCTGCATACCTTCTTCAGACACATGGCAATATGTGAGGGATTCGGCTTCTTGCTGTCGAGGCTTGTAGCATCAAGGAGTGTTCTAGTGCACCTAAATGCACGCTCTTGCATTGCATCAGGCATGTCTGCTGATCTCAGCCGTATGTTCAAGTTTACAGCTATTGCTGCTAGCTTCACTGGATTGGGTGGTGGTGGTCTCACCATGGGTGGCACAGGTGGCAGGCACTGCACCCTTTCTTTATTCTTTGCCATTCTCCACCTCCTTCCGATCTCTGACTGTGGTCTATCCATGGAATCAAGCCTGGACCGAGTCGCAAATGTCTCGGGGGGAGAGAGAGAGAGGGAGGGAGTGAGTGAGTGAGTGAGTGAGTGAGACAGAGGGAGGGGGGGAGAGACTAGGTAGGTATTAGTAATGTTTTGGACTTGAACTTTGACTGGGGGCAAGTACTTTGTTTCGCGTTGATTCTGGTTTTGAAAGAGACAGGTGAGTGAAACAGCGTTCCATTTTACGCAAAATAAGAGAAGGTGTTTTCATACAAGATAAAAATATAAGTAATGATAATAAGAGTGTGCCACACACGTGACTTAAAAACGTGGAGGGGTCCACTTGCTTTTGGATGATGTATATAACCGTTTTGGTTACATTCTTTGGTGCTGAAGGATGTCAAAAATAGATGCTACTAAGCCTTCTAATAGATGGAGCTCTTGTTACAAGCCTCAAAGCTTTCAATAAAGGTTAATTATTTCTTCGTCTATTGGGACTACTATCTTCCCCTCAGAGATATAAAGGAGATTATATTAGGTTGCCATGGTTGAAGAAGAGTTTGAAACTCTACTAGAGGGTGCGACAAAGATTGTGTTGCATTATTATGCTAGAGCATACATAATGCATATATTTGAGGCCGTGATCTTCATTAGTTTGACAGGTAATTTAGTTCCATGTTACTTTCTACCACTTCTAAAAAACTTTAATGTCATTCATAACTATGGTTGAGGTTTGATGATACTTGCATATTTGTACTGACAGTTTTGTCACGCATGCATGTCAAACATGAAACAAATTGGTGGATGTTTATTGTTCCTACATGTATGATTTGATATTAAGTTCTATAAAATATTTTTATTTTAAATATTTACTAATTTTTTTATTGTGAATATGAAGCTATGGTTGTAGGAGCATCTCTACATTGGTCACCCTGATTTTTGGAGAAATCAAATACTAGACATGATTACGGGAACACAACTCTCAATTGGAGCGATGCCTTATAAAATTTAAATTTTCTATAAAAGAAATGTCTAAATTAACTACAATTATTTTTCATGTTAGTTAGGTTGGGGAGACGTCTAGGTGTTTTACAGAAAATCTCACTCATGTTCACGAGTTCAATTAGGACGAGTTGGATTCACATAAGCCTCACCAAATGTGCGTGAACTCAATTATTTAATTTTTTATTTAACTTTATTTTTCTGGGTGTTGATGTTATATATATATATATATATATATATATATATATATATATATATATATTATGGTTTTATAGGTGATATGGACATTGTGCATCGACAATGTTTTTGGAAGAGCATCTCCATTATACATGAAGGGTACTGATTTATGACTATCAATGGTCCTTATACATTGTTTGCCATTGTTGAGGTGCATTGTCCTGATTGGGCAATACATCAATTTAGACTGCATTAACACATACATGATGATGTCGATACACTTGATGACTTACATGTTATTAATCATTAGACGATGATTGGTTGATGGTTCTGGTAGAATATATCAATCTCTGGCATGCGATAAGAGATCACATATTTACGGAGTGATACCCGCCTATTGAGTTAGATCTCTATATATCTTGTTATATGAACATAACAAGACGATTCATAACACCACTACGAGAACATGTTATGAGATGTCAACATGACACTCCGTGTAAGCCAAAATATATTCTGGATAATTATGAGTCTCGTGCACTAAGATATAATAAATTAATATGAATGGATTAGTTTTTTTTAAAAAATTGTAATAAAATTCTTATTTATATCTTATAAATGATAACATATTTTTTTCTCATATATTAGGTGAATTTTTTAATATACAAGGGTCAAAGAACTGAGATCGTAGTTTGTGATGCTACCGATGATGTTGTACATGATGCTTTCAATACTTTGTTTTCATCATGTCATTTTTCACTTGAAGATGTTGGGGAGACTTAATGTTTGGACAATGCAATAGAGGAGGATGAAGTTGTTTATCATGCACAACGACGACATACTCGTGGTTCTAATGGTGCAAGCCCATCGATGAGTTAATTTGTTAGATATAGAATAATTATGTAATTATATAGTTTAATTTATAATTGAATTGATATTTTTTATTGTAATGAATTTTTCTGGTGTTGTAATTTAGTTTCTTTAATTATGAAATTAGTTGCTATGAAATTAGGTAAATTTTTTTAAATTGTTGCGTTGAATTTTGTTGTGATGAACTCGTTGAGCTTGAGTTGCTGTTTTTGTGATTTTGTTGTCTTTGAAATTGTTTTCTTGGTCGGGGGCTAAAAGTATTGAGACATAAACAACTAGCTTTGTTATAGATGACATATATACTGCATAAGCGATCAATTAAGACGCACATGTTCTCCAACCAGTAGACATGCATGTTAATAGGTGAAGCTTGCATTACATGCGAATTTTTTTTTTTATTAACGTGAATATCCGGGTCAGTTTGCACGTACCTCGATTAATCTTACGAGCCCTGAAGTTAACAACCATATAAATCTCTAGTGACTCTGAAGTTTGTAAGACTCGAATTAATAATCTCTAGAGAGCAAATTTAAAGTCTGACCAGTTAAGTTATACTCATGCGCGTAACTTGTATTACTGTGTTATAGTAAAATATATATTTCTAAGCGTGATAATTTGAGAAATAATTTGAACTGCTATGCGAATAGAATAATAATAATAAAAAAAAAAACCGAGCTGTGGGACAGTCCTTGGTTTAGCTTGTTCAGCTTTGGAAGCTGTGACAACAACAACTTGTGTCTATCATTTGTGAATCCTACTTTACTATTACAGGCCACTGGATACACCTGATTTATTCAGTGAACAGAAAGCATAGGGCTAGCGACACCAACTATCTTCTTCTAATCCAATAATCCATGATTCCATCCACTATGGAAGCATTGCAGGCCTCTTCCATGTAAAGACTTGGTGAAGCAACTATCCATAAAGAATAGTGCTATTTGGCTAATTGGTGGTGTGTTGGACATGAGAATGGTGGATCAATCAATCCATCCCATGCTCAAGTTACTTGACTAAATCACCAAATTCAGCACCAACAGATTCTCTTGTGCAATAAGCTAGATGCACAAACACAAAAACTGAGGCTGAGGCTGAGGCTATGGAAGCAACTCTTTCTGGTTCATCACAACAACCGGGAGGTACGAACATATATAGCATTGAGTTCAAAAGATGTGGATGTATAAACAGATGGTCTGACTGATAATGCATCCACATTAATCAAAAGTAAAGTTCACTCTACAAAAAAGCATCAGCAAGGACAGAAAATATAACTGTTTGGATCTTTTAATGCACAGGGGGATGCCGTAATTTCTTGTGTAAGGAAATAGTTTCTAACAGATAGAAAAAACCAGTTTCAAGATCAAATTCGCTTTCATAGTATGCCATTGTATGACTGAATTTTACAGAGGCTGCATCTCCAAGCTGGTGCCCTTATCAGAGGAAAGAGTAGAATCCTGGTTTTCGTTGGTGGCGCTCATCTCTTGAACAAGGGGAGGATTGACAACGGTCATTGGGATGACAAAGTTATCTGATAGACGACCTTTCATCTCCCTGTGCTCCTGGCACAAAGCACACCAGTGCATGCAGCAGTGCACCATGCATGGGTCACAAGGTGAATTCTGCAATCCAAACAAATGCAAGTAAACAGTAATGTAAATAATGATGGGGAGTATGCAATGCCTAAGCTTTAGGCGTTGGCACTATAGCAACCCCCTAAATATCAAGGCTCCATTCGGCAGCACAGTGGAAGCCATGCTGGTTGTTGGCACGCACAGGCTACATGATTTTGGTTAACTGAAAAAAGCAGTTGACATCCTTTTCGCAAAAGCTCAAATTTAATGCTCTTTGCTGCTTTTGAAACTACTCGATTTGAATTGGCCAAAAAAAATTTCTTCTGCGATTCTCATATTTTATTACTTCTGAAGGAATAGAATGCTCTTTAAATTTACAGAATTATATAACTACCATTTCATTATGCTTTGTTAATTGACATCAACTTCCAACAGCACACTTTATCACGAACTAAACAAATTTATGCACTGAAAAAGTAATTCTCACCATAAGAGAGCACATTAAAATATCAAGTCATTCAAGGAATAATATCACTAATTACAGTATTCCATAGGGGTGTTCAAAATAACCTAAGAACATGATATCCAATACTAACCGCTGGATTATAAAAGCTTAACCTATGACTTACGATTTTTAAGTTCTTATTTGAAGGATTGCATATGTTTAGGATGAGTTTAGGTTAACCTGAAAACCAAATTTGAACTTAGGTTAAACGAACCTATAGATTCTTTGATTGTCAGGTTCAGGTTCACAAAAGTATCAACCTGATTCTCATGTTCAGGTTCAAGTTCTTGGGTAATGGTTCATGGTACCGAATTATGCACACCCCTAGTATTCCATATGTTACAGCTCTTATAATTATTAGTGCTCCATGACATACAAAAGGAATTCAGAAGCAGTCATCTTGTCTGCATCTACAAAATGTGCATGTGATGCTTTTTTTAACCTTAACAAAGTGTTCAAGGATCAGTGTCGTCTTCAATTCATACAATGAATATTAAAATTGAGAAATTGAGATTACCTTGAGATGATATTTCTTCTGTAAAGACTGCCTGACAAGACCAGTGTATACGCCACACATCCACCATGCAAAAAGTAAACCCTCACAAATGAGAAATGATGTCCCTGGGTGAAAGCCATGGAAAACTGCTGTTGCTGCGGCCAGTGCAAGGCCACCTTCAACACACACAGCATGGCAAATGCACGGGGTAGTCCAGGGAGTATCATCTCTCAAGCTCTCAATATTTCTACCGAATAGAACACAAGGGCAAAATAGTCCTGTCCAGCCTTTCAAGGTGTAAAATAAGAAGTATTAATTCATCATGCCTTGCATAAATAACTAGCTAAAACACTCAAAAAATGGTTCCCATACTTGTTGAAGAAACTATGAAATACAAGAGAATGAATTGCATAAAGTTGCCAAAAAGACAATAACATCCACTTAACCAAGGAATAACAAAAACTAGTGACAGCCTACCACACCTTCCCAAGCATGGTGTGGATTCTAAAATAATATGCTGTTGTAAAATAGCAGATCCTATATTAGATTGTCTATAAATTAGGAAATAGAATATAAATTAGGGGTCACTCTTAATTAGGATATATGATTTGATTTGGTTCCTGATTTCATGCCTTGTATTCTCCTTTAAATAAGAACTTTGTACAAACTATTTTGAATCAAGTCAATAAATTGATTTCTAGAGAATACCCTTTGTCTTCATATGCATTGTACTATCTATGTCATCATCACATTATTAATTATGAGAAACAAATTTAACACCGTCCATAAAACTTTACTTGCGATATCCAGTTATATTTTGTTTCAAAAATAAATACAGGAAAGAAAAAGAAAAACTAGGAAAACAAAGGATTATATGTTTAAATCAGTTGAGTTTGCAGACTTGTACATTGCATGAAACTCTAAATGATACCTATTTTAAGTATTTCACTAGATCATAACTTCAAAATAGAATTCCAATTCAGCATTGAGAAGTACATTAGACCTAAAAGTTTGATCAGTTATGGCAAGTGACAGCAACACAAGAGCACAATAACTATCAATTTCCAAAATCTCACGATTCATTTGGTCAATCAAAGCCATTTTTCAAAACCATGTTCCTAAATGAATAAAAAATTTGAATTGACCGGCCTGTTTGGGAGTGTAGTTGTGGTTACCGTTGCTTTTCAAAGTGATTTTCATTCCGAAATGCATCAAAATAATGTTTTTTTTTTAAAAAAAATTATTTTTTAGATCAGCGCATTAAAACGATCCAAAACATAAAAGAAAATTAATTTTTAGCAAAAACAATTTTTGAATTTTTTGGAAACGCGGGTTGGCCCGCGTTTCCAAACGCTCTCTTCAAATGGCATCCATGCATCTAAGTACCACAGTTGTGGAAAAACTATTTCTTCTCTACTAACAGCAATGGGGAAATAACACCAAGAGACAAGTTGTAATAGAAAAAGTCTAAGAATTTCATTTTAGATCCACAAGGATTTGAGAAAAATGAGAAGAAAAGAAAACAAATAAAAGAAATCATTGATTTGGGAAACAACAAAAAACAGAAACAAGTGAACTGCCTGCATTCAAATCCTAAATGGGGCTACCATATGGGCAGATAAACAATTTTTTATCGGATGAAATTATGTCTCCAACAGATGTTTACTTAGCTCAGGGGCACAACTACGTCAAGAAAGTAATGCTCACAATCTGTCTAGGGCAGGAGCTTCAAGAGAAACTGCCATGACTTTCCTTTCAACCAAATGCAATGAGCACAAACTCAGATTTGGCCAAAGCCATTTATCTCATGTACTGGATAATAACCAGATAGTTCAATACGTCCGAATTAAGGGCAAAGCGGATCAGCTAAGTACATATGTCCATGTCATAAATTCTAACTTAATAAAATGAAAAGCAGCAAAGCACTACATAGATCACAATAACAGAAGCAATTCATCTCCAACAAGTTCTGAACGTATCCAAATGCGATACCCCCACATCATAGAACATTGATTTGAAAACTATATAATACTAAATTATAAACGTACTTACAGCTTTCGGTATCATCAGCACATCCAAAAATCCCAGTAGTCCAAGGCTCATCTCCTGGAGGCTCAAAGTTTTCAGGTAAAGGTTGCCCACATTCATTACACTTACGAACGGTCAACTGCCCCACCGAAAAAAAATCAGTGATCCAAAAGATCCCATCTTTACACAAATTTAGCCTCGACATTCAAATCCCACAAAGAAACACATTTATAATTTGACCCAAGAGAAGTAGATACAGCAATATCAGATCAAAGTTGAAAAGCTAAACCCTTCTAAACTTTGAAACCATCCCATCTGACAGTAAAACATTAAAATTACTTAAATTTCAAGACTTGAAACAAAAGGTGACAAAATCTGATATTAAAGAGAGAAAGATTGAGACCTGAGGAACCTCAATGGGCTGATTTAGCTCACCGGGCTTAATCTCCTCTACATCAGCTTGTTCTTTTGTTAACTTCACATATCTTGAAGCGGTTCCTTCAGCCATCTAATCTCACAAAACCCAGAAAACCTCTGTTTAGCCTCTGAGAGATGCAAAATAAAAGAAACCCAACAAGAAAAAAGCCAAACTCTAGTGTTTTTTTTTTATATATAAAAGAAAGTTAATCTTGATTAATGCTAAACTCGGGGGATTAGAAGCAAACACCACACTGCAAGAAATATCTGTGGGAAAACGGTGAAAAATAGAAAACCAAACCTGCAAAAGAGAATATTTAATCTAATTTTAATAATTAAAAGTGATGGAAATGCTAGATTACATTCCGATCAAGAAGGAATAGGTGGGGGGTTTAGTATAAGGAGATTACGAGGTCAACTTTCTACATCTTTATTACACTTGAATGTGGATTGTGGAGCAGGCATTCGGTTTCTTCAAAGACTACGACTTCTTACCAGGCTTTGACTCACCCTTTCCTGGCCCGAATGCATTTGGGTACCTACCAGGAGAATATGTTGCGAGTTAAAATTAACTGCCCCCGTTCGTTTTTCTTTAGTAAAATAAATGATTTCTTTTTTCTCATATAACTTGAAGATTTTTTCAATTTTAAATTTGTGAAAATTACCTGAACAAAGCTCATGAATTAATTGAGACTAAATTATTGAAATTTGGTGGTGAATTATTTTTTTTATTTAAAAATATATCAAAATAATATTTTTTATTTTTAAAAAATTATTTTCAACATCAATTTATCAAACAATTAAAAAAAAAAATTATTTTTTTTAAAAAACACGTTTCGAAATTGTCTATAGAGAGGCACAATTATCATATGATGTTTTCTTATTATTATTTTTTAATCGAACCCGATTGCTTTGTTCTTTACATGGCAATTTTATCAATTTCATTCGGTTCAACTTACCAAAGGCTCAAATTCTAATGACATAAATCATTTTAGTCCAATATGATAATTGCAGAGTATTATTTCCAAAGCCTACAAAAAAAAATGAAAAATTTTCCATCCATCTTGAAGAATTGGCTGCTACGACTTGAGAAACTCTCCACGTAAAGCCATGAACCAATAAGATGATAAAATGGAACACTTAGTTGCAAGATTTTTTCACGTAAAAGAGTATAATTTCCATCGCAACTACAACACAAGTGAGATTTTTTGCCCCCATTTTCAAGACTTGGGTGGTAGGTATTTGAACTATGACTACGAGGGCCAATTTCTGTACCAACCAGCCCAAGCAGACACCAACCCACTAATACCAAGAGTAACAGCATGGTTGCAAAATGGGTTGGGCTCAATATCTGCCAGTGCAATAATCAAATCTGCAACGTTAGCTGCTACTGCCATCAACCTCATCACTCTCTCTACTCTGATCTTCCTCGTGCTCTCTTTCGCATCTTCTGAACCATCTTCTTTTGAAGAGATTAAGAGCCTTCTCTCTGTTTCTAGCCCTTCTTTCATTATAATAAAATCAGCTATAATGAAAAATATGTAGCCAAAAGACTCGCCCAATGCTGAAATGAAGCTCATCCTTCTTGCCAACTTTGCATCCAAAGTTCCAATTCTTGATAACCAAAGAAAATGGTCAAAAAAGAAATAGACCATTTCTCCTGCATTAGCAAGAACAGCTAAGACCTTTAACGTCGGGGTTGCGCCAGGGCCTCTTCTTAGAGCATTGAAGCCAGTGAGAAACCTGCCAGTTCTGAAGGCTTTCCGGCCAAGGCCAGAAGCAACTTCCCATTGCTTGAATCTCATTGCAGCGTCTGGATGGGTGGCTTCTACATGCCAGTGAACAAGCTTGGACACATACTGGAAAGTCTTGACAAGCTTATCTATGCCATCTCTCTTTGCTAGAAAGATGACCAGCTTGTCCACTGTGTCATTCATGGTTGAAGCCCTGAGATGCTAAATGGTAATTGTTGCTGTTGGTGATGGTGATGAGTTCGATGGAAAGTTATTCATTTGCTATTCTTAGCAGTGTTTGAGAACAATGAAAAACCTAAAACGAGAGCCACAGATTATGTCCTTCATGGATAAAATTCCGTAAAGGTACACAAATGGTTGGACCTTGTTTTGCCCCTCCTCATTACCAGTAGTTTTATTGTGTTACTAATGTTTTTGTATGCTGTCTGATTGTAGGCCCTCTTTGCCTTGTGTACAACGAAGCTTCCATTGACTATTGTCGGTTGCATAATAGTAACAATGAAGATGATTTACCTGTTACACTGGACTTTGTGGTGAGAAGTGAGGTAGAACCCAAATGTAATTAAGTCATTCTCCCTCCAGGGAAGAAACGAAAAAGGGAGAAGTTAAAAAAGGTCCCTTGTGCCGCCAGCTAAATGTTTATTTTTCTAGTAAACCCAGTCAGGCAACTGCTACATTTTTCGATGACAAGGAACCCTATTTGGTTATACCCAAAATAATGGAGTTGACAATAATTTGTGCAAATTAACTGTCAATTGCTTTTTTCAGAATTTTGGCTAAAGCAGAAGTGTGAATTCCTTTCAGACTTGTAAGAGGTGTAAAATAAAATTGTAGCTCTCACTTTCAAGTCCACCTTTTTTGCAGTTCTGCGGGGTTGCCACAGTCCTCAACGAGAAGACAAATCAATAGCGTTGTACCAGCAGGGGCTAGAGCATGCAACCATCAGCTGTTTATCACCTTCCATAACGAGGAAGGAGTTTAACAAAAGATGATATCTGACAAAAGATGGAGCTGCTGACATGTGCCGAGTGATATCTAACTTACATCCTTCAGTTTTCCAATTCAAAAGAGAAAAAAATCGTCGCTTAACATGGACAAGCTCAAGCAGCAAGTCGTACCGGGAATGTGTGATAATAAACCTTTTGAAACGATAGCATCAGATTGACAAATCAAATGAAATCTAAACACATCACAACATTAGATTATTTCAAGAATGCAGGTCATGAGATTAGTCCGTGCAAACTCAGCCAGACATCCACATTAATCTAAAAAAAAAAAAAACAATGCAAGGTAATTGTCATTACATATTTTCCAATTCGGCATTGTTCAATTTGAACCTCCAATAAGATAGCACTAACTTAATTTTAATATTCCCATGCACAAACCATCCACAGATTACATCAGGAGCTTTCCAATTCGGCATTGTTCAATTTGAACCTCCAATAAGATAGCACTAACTTAATTTTAATATTCCCATGCACAAACCATCCACAGATTACATCAGGAGCTTACTTACCGGCGGCAACTCTACCATCCAAGTTCAACAGATTACATGTCTTTCCTGCAAGCTGGTCACAGAAATATGCTATTTGAAATTTCATACAGGTTCAAGTTACCTCCAGTTCCCGCACCATTTCAAGTTACAGTGCATCCAGTTCCAGTCCGCTGAAGTAGATTTCCAGACAAGCATAGAAAGAACTGTTCCAAGTAATTGAGTTTTAGAGACATCTTGGCTCTAAAAGATACTATGTAAGGGGCAGTTACCTATTGTTGGCCGATCCTGGCTTTTGAATTTTTTACTCCAAAGGTACCCACTACTCTGTAAGACAAAAAATCAGTTTTCCATGAAATTGAATTCTTGAGGTTTCCAGGTCGGATAACCACCCAAAAACACATGTATCTGGCCTCAAAGACTGCCTATTTATTTGCAAAGCACTCACACAGCCCAGTCACTTCGAGTTCCATATGACAATGGTACACGCAAAATTGAGTGGACAAATGAGCTTTCCTGCCTACTAGATCATCAACATGCTAAAACTGAAATGCAAGATCAATTAAAATGGGGTATGGTTAATAACACTACAACTTGGGATTCCCAAATTTCTTTCCCTGTCTAGTCAACCAAGAAGCAGTTGCCAACCCAGCTTGAACCCCCCCCCCCCCTCCCCCAAACCTTCTACAATAAGGCTAAGTCAACCTATAGGCGCAAGTCATGTTAGAAAACAAGATTTATTTGTTACCTTGAGATTGAGACACTAAACCATCATCGGTCTCAGCAGCAGTGTCACTCAAGCATATATTTTGAATCTGTACTCTTAAGTACATGAGAACATCAATGACCAAAGATAGGAGACAGATACTAGACAATGAATCAATGTTCCAGAGACAGGCGTAAAAAATTTGTTCAAACAAAGTCCAAAAAGAACACAAAATAGTTACAACAGCATTAAGTAATACCTACCTCAACCCTTTTCTCCTCTAATAATATTTGATGAAAGTGAGGTAAACTCTCAATAAAGCTGTGAGATAACAAGAAATTTTTTACCCATGATGACATTTAACGTGAGTCTCCAAAAGCACATGTTCATGAAACTTTGAGATTAAAAAAGTCTACCTCATATAATTTTAAACTCAGATATCTATGAACATAATCCTCTAATTTGGGCGAACTGGACTTCTAGGTGACCTCCTGCGACCATGCCTAACAGGGGAACATGACCTGCTCCGATCACGGTGCCTATCCCTGCCACCATCCCTTCCATTCTTAGCCCTCCAATCATCTCGACTACCCCTACCATTCCACTCCCTTGACCTTTCACGATCTCGGTGCCTGTCCCGCTCCCTTTCTCTATCTCGATCATGATACCGATCTCTATCACCTGAACCACTCCTCCTACTCTCATTTTCCTTCTCCCTCAGTTTCCTCCGTTCTTCGGCTTCTTTTTCCCTTGCTAATCTTTCCTCTTCCCTTGCCTTCTCCTTAGCTTCCTGTGTATTCCACATTCTCAGTTCACTAAAAAACAAACAAATATATTGTACACTGAATTCATACAGCGAAGTTAACTCACCTTGTACTCGGTGATATAATCCCGGACCATCCCATATCCGATGTGCTGCTTCCCTGTGATATGAGACTGGGTTCTCTCTGCAACATCATTTGCAACCAGAAAGGAACCACAAATCTCACACAAAGCCATCTTTTTCTCCTGTGGAACCACCAATACTTTATCATTCTGGCATTGAATCAATGCTTTCTCAGCATTAAGTTCGTCCACCTGTTAGAAGAGTCGCAAAAAGTCAGGATTTAAGTCACTGGTTGGGCAAGCGATTTCATATTTCAGGAAAAAAAAAAAGGAAAAGGAAGGTTTAACACAATATCAAACTTAAAGGAGGAACTGCAACATAAAAGCATGAATGCATTGTTTTTATATTTTTGTTATTTTCAGGTCTGGGTGGGGAATGGGCTGCTATTAGAAACAAATTAAGAACACCTTTTTCATAAGCGCTTGAGCTTCATCCACCTTCCCAACTTCGCCAAGGGCCTCCACTTGCACCAGCAGGTTTTTTATTTTCTCCTCCACCACAGATAATCGTTCGGACTTGTCAGCTGACAGCGGAGGAGGTGGCATAGGTTCATCCCCTTGTGCCAGGCGTTCTCGTCCACGCCTAACTCTTCTATCCAATTCCATAACCTGCATAGAAAAGGATCCCATGTAAACATATAAAACTACATATCACAAATAACAAGCAACCAAAACCAAGAAGTAAGAGACCTACCAATTTCTCACATCTCTGAGCAAGTTCTGCTTCAAATTTAGCCAGATATGCATCATGTCTTGGGGACTTCTCAAAGCTTAAGTCAGAAAATATTTAAAAGAGCCATTAGATAAGTTCGAGTACATATGGAGAGAGTATGAGAAAATTCTGATGAAGAAGACCAACTAAACTTTAATAGAACACCTAATTTTGACCAATCATGCACTAGAAGCACAAGTATCAAAACAAAATAAAATCAAAATATGTAAATCACTGACGCTATGGACTGATTTGAACAGCACAAATTATTCTCCTCTTCTTACAACAACCTGATGAACATTTTAGTTTAGTTACATCAAGAAGAAAAAATATCACACCAACAGTGTTTTGCAGATCCAAGATTCATCTTCAGTTACACTTACAAAGCAGTTAGTTTCTTATAAAGAACCAAATTAATAACTAACACAACAGTATCAAGAGGTAGTTAATTTAATAAACATATAGAGTCAAATGACATAATACAGAGCTCAACAACTAAGAACAAACATAGCACTTGGTAAATTCCTGCAACACATCAACAATCAATCAAGAACCACCATTATTCTGATCTCAGGCAACAGGTCCATAGAGAACGTTTAGTCAGTAACATACTGGAACTAGAATGCAGCAATGTCATGGCATTGTCAATCAAAACACCCACAACTACCTTTCTTTCAACTTTGGATCATGAACCCTATCACATGGTCCTGGCAGCAGAAACAAAAGGAGCAAAAACCAATTAGCGAAAAATCACCAAATTATCAAAACCAAAGCTCAACTTAATCACCAGAGTACAAATCAAGCACAGATATAATGAGAATTCAAATCTCCAAAATTTAGAAACAAGCTAAAGTTAACATAATCCAATCAAAATTAGTCAACTTAAAGATACAATAACTTACCAATATCACTTTTGGTGTTGACAAAGAGGTCATGAGGACAAAACCGAGCCATATAATAAGCACAAACCTCCTTTGAATCCCATGTTATTTCCTTGTAATCTTTTCTCTCTTCCTCCGTCAAATTACGATCTTTTTAACACAAGAAGAAAAAAACCCAAAATTCTAAACACATTAACAGCCCCATACAATCAATCAAATAATCAGAGCTTCGTCAATGTAAATGCATGAAATTGAAAAATAAAATTAGGGTTTCATTACCTGCACCCATGAGTTCATCTAGCATGGCTCGTTGAAGGTCCATGAGCTGATAATGGTGCGAATTACTGATATTAGGATAAATAACAGGTTTTTGATATTGAAAATGGATTTCTTTTAATTTTTCTAGGTTTTTTTTTTTAGGATTGAAAAATGAAAGTGGAATTGTTACTTTTTAGGGTTTGGTTATGAATTTGGATAGGGTGTCATATCTTTGAAGACGAGAGAATGGTGCGGCTTTGCTTAATATCTCTTTCCTCGGATTGGATACAGGTATATTCCTGTTCTGGTTTAGGAAAATTATTCTGGCGGTTTTCTTTTTCCTTTGTAACCAAACGGGAAAAACAAACTTCCCTATTGTTTTTTTTTTTTTTTTTTTTTTTGCTTTTGCTTTTGCTTTCTTGTAAAGTCAATTAATATTTTCCTTCCATAATAAATCAGTTGTGGAATGTTTTAAGACTAGTGTAATTCAGGCCTTAGTGGATGCACGTGCATTAAACTAAATATATTTCACGATAAATTTTGAATATCAAATCATTTTTTTATTTATTGATTGAGATGTTTGAATTCCAAATCTTTTAAAAGAGAAGATTACGGGTATTAATTCAACTATAAATTATCATGTTAAAGAAAAATCCAAGAAAAACATTTCAACAAAATAGAATATATATATATATATATATATGATCATTATTAAAAAAAAACATTTCAATAAAATAGAATTACTAGGAGAGTCATGTTATTGATTTTAATATATTACAAATATTTATTTATGTTGATGAACGAAATATACATCCTTGTAGAGGAGGAGGTTTGCGTTTAGAAAGGCCAACCTTACGAAGGAGGTCATAAATATTTTACTAGATATCATAGAAATATTTATTAATTGTATGATATTTACAACCCCTTGAATCTTTCATTTCAAATTTATTAGTTAATATCTTTGTAGTAGATTTTATCATGTAGTCATTATGTTCAAAATAAACATATTGTCTATATAAAAACATACAATAATATAATTTTTATGTATTTTTCACATAAATATATTTATCAATTTCGTTGATTTTATACTCATTTGACAACATAATCTTGTTAATTTTTATATGTCATTGTATGGGTACTTGTTTCAAACCATATAATGGTTTGGTACATATTTTCTTTTATCATTCATTAACAACAAACCTCTTGGGTATGTTTTATGTAAACATTCTCATCAAGATCACCGTTTAATAGAGTTGTTTTTATATTTACTTGATGTGTTTCAAATTTTATTTTTTTAGATTAACGTGGATGTCCGGGCCAGTTTGCGCGCACCTCGACTAATCTCACGGGTCCTAAAGTTAACGACCATGTAAGTCTCCAGTGGTCCTGAGGTTTGTGGCACTCGAACTATGATCTCCGGAGAGCAAACCCAGGACCTGACTAGTTGAGCTACACCCTTCAAGGTTTGATGTGTTTCAAACTTATTAATAGTTGTGATGGCTATTAATATTTGTATAGAAATTACTCTTGACACGAGTGAATTTGTGTCGTCGCACGTGTGCGGCGTCGCGGTGATCATCCACCCTAAAAAGTACGGCGTTGCAAGTTTTTTTACTAATGAGAGTCCTGTTGACAAAAAAAAATTCAATTTAAGGATTCGGTTGAGGATGTACTTATGTCATAATAGTTTACTTATTGGAAAAAAAAATTCACTAGTTCATATGTAATTCAAGTGATTTAGCTGAATAACCTTCATGAAATTCTTTTTACTTGTAATTAAATGGCCAAACAAGTCCAGGTATATGTTTTTTTTTTAATTCTGAAGATTCAATGTCACCATATATATTTTATTGATCATATGTATAAAAAGCTACTTTTATTAAAATTTATGTTCTTTTATTTATTTTTTATTTAATAGACCAAGTGTTAATTATCTATGCATTTAACCAATTAAAACGGGTGAATGGCATGTTTTCCCTTGTATTCTTTTTTTTTTTTGTGGAATTTTTTTCTTGTAAGAAAATCTTTTGTGGATTCTATTCAACTAATTATGTTAAATCATATGACACTTGTCAAAAAATTATACATTGACTAATAAAATCATTACTTAAAAAATAAAACTATACATGTAAAAATAAAAATAAGAAATAAATTTAAAAACCCAAACCAATAAAAAATTATCATCCAATTAAAAATAACAAACTGAGAATTTACTTAAAAATGTAAAAACATATATTCTAAAAAGATGTAAGAAGGAAAGATTGAAAAGATATACTGTAATAACAAAAAACAAAGTTGAAGAAAAATACTAAACAAAAAATAACCATATTACTTATATATATAAAAACATATCTTGCTTGTTTTTATTTTCCTGTAAAACTAGATTATCTAAAAAACTCAATTAACAAAAAAAAATGGTATTGCAAATGATAAAAAAACAGGTCAGATATATGAGCTTGGTGGCCCAATGCGCCTAGACCGTACAAAAAAAACCCAAGAGCATAAGCATGGGTGGGCTTGCGGGCCTAAACCAACCTGACTTTTTTTATTTTGTTAAGGGCAGACAACCCCTAATTGTTTTGGAAAAAAATTAAGGTACAAGACGTTTCCTGTCTAGAATCTAGCAACCACTATGATAGCTAGAAAATTAAGGTTAAGATTTTATTGATATGAAAAACCCCTAGAATATTTAAAAAAAAAACAATTTAACAAGCCAAAAAACCCTAAAATGACTCAAAAATACAATATTAAATCAAGAATAACTATTCTCTCTCAACCCTGATTTGTTTTTCTATGCAAGATGAAGGTTCGAAATAACCTTAATCAAACTTTTCTTTTCGAATAAAAATCATTGACACCAAGAATGACAAGTTTTGTTGTCAAAAAGCGGTCCAACCAATGATTTTCTCTTTTTGGTGACTTTCTTTTTCCTCTCTCAAATTCAGGAACTAAAAGATGAATGAAATGAACTTTTGAACCAAGATGAGAATTGTCGAGAATGTGGGATTAGGCATATTTTTCTCTTTTTTTTTTAACATTTCAATCCTCTATTTTTTAATTTAGTATTTTTTCTCCATAATCTTAAGCCTATTTCAATCAAATTAGGCTATAGAAGGATTCAATTATGAGAAAAAGATGCTTGAAAATGAAAGAAAAAACCCAAGTTGCTTCAATGTTCATATGAACAGTGAAGCACACGGGAAAAAAAACTTAGATCTTTAAGTATATACTGGATCATTGACCCGTGCTATGCTGCAAGCTGGATTAATTTTTTGTTTGCGTAAAAAAAAGCATAAGCATTGTTAATGTCTTATTTAGAAGGAAATTTTTTTATCATGAATTCAAAATCTAATGCACATTGGATATCACCCTTTTTAAATATTGAGAAGGTGATATATTTAATGATATTTTTTAAAAAAACAAATACTAAGACGATGACATATTAGATCAACTCATGCTAACCTTAAATAACTTGTGACATCCGTAATCTAGGTCATGAGTTCATGGTAATCTCATAAAAAATATCAAAATAAATGATGAAACTCATTTTTCAATCAATAAAATGTTGAATGACAAAACTGAAAAAAAAAACATTCAATTTTTTTTAGAAAAAAAATCAAGTCAACTAGGATTAATCCCTCAAACTTACGACCTGATTCATAAAAATGAGATAATCCCGTAGAAAACAAATTAAATAAAAAAAATCATGAAACCTAATCTTCTATCAACTCAGTGTTGGAGAATGAAATTGGAAATAATTAAAAAAAATAACAAAAAAAAAACTTGAGTCAACCAGGTTATAAGACTGAGATAAGCTTATAGAAAGCAATTAAAAAAAATCATGAAACTCAATCTCCAACCAACTCAATATTAAAGGATGAACTTGAAAAAAAAAAAAAGTATTAGAAAAAAATAACCCAAGTCAATCCGGACTAAAATTCCAAACACGCAACCTGGGTTACAATATCGAGATAACCCTATAAAAAGCAAATAAAAAAATCACATAGCCTAATTCTCGACCAACCTAATGTTGAAGGATGAAATTAAAAAAAAATCAATTAAAAATGATTTAAAAAACAACCCGAGTTAACATGCAACCCAAGTCATGATACCGAGATAACCCCATAGAAAATAAGTAAAAAAAATTACAAAACTCAATTTCCAACCAGCCAAATGTTAAATGATGAATTAAAAAAAAAACTAAATCCAAAGAATAATGATCAAATTTAACATCAAAAAATAAACGATAGCCCACTTTGTTATTTTGAAGAGAGTGAGGTGTGTGAACTAAGGAAAGGAGAGAGAAAAGGGAAAGAAAAATAAATAAATAAAATGAGCCACCGAAGCCTAATCAAAGCTTCGACGTGTGCACTCACCATCTTGAAAGGAAGATCACGCCTATAAGAATCAAACGGTGCCTAGAAAGGCCGTCTTCAGAAGTTGTGGCCGGCCAAGGGCGTTGGTAGTCAGTGTGCGTGTTACACGCGTAAGTTATTTTTTTTATTTTTTGTCCACCAATTTGATCTATGAACACTTATTTCAGCTTTAAATTCGGGTCTTAAAGCTTTAATTGCTCTAAATCAAATAAATTAAACTTTATTTTGTCAAATTAATCATTAGCTGAATACCATATTTTTTTCTCCAACACCACGATAACTCCACATGAAACCAATCAAATGCAAACCATCTAATTTGGTCCGCAATCAACCTAATTTGAAAGAAAAAACTTGAAAAGAAAAGAAAAACTTAGGTGAAGAAAAAAAAAAGAACAGGTGGCACTATTATCATCATTATTGTGTTTTTGCTCTGCAGAAACCCTAAATATTTAGTTTCTTTTGTAATTGTAATGCTATCAAAGTAATTTCAAGCAAACATATTCCCAATCAAAGGGTTGCACGACGGGTCTAAAAGCTGACTGTAAAAGGACTGTCTTGGGGAGAAAAAATGTAACCAGCTTCGAAAATACTTTCATTGAAAAATGAATATGCCTGCCATGTTCATGCTGGACCACGATTTGCCATTAACGAAAGCAATCCTGTCCACAAACCAGCATCAAGACGACCTGGCTATCTACGTATATCTCTTCGACTGGAATCCAATCCAGCAATCACCTCAATCATCATCCAAAGGCTAGCCAGCCCATTAAAGTTATATGTATACACGACCCCTGCTTCTTCTTCTTCTTTATCCAAATATATTGGATCTGCTATATATCACCATCCATGAAGAACAGTAGACCACCTTTTCTTGTATCTGTGCTCATAAGGGCCATCCATCACGGAAATTGATTGGCATAAATCCATGGCCATTACTTTCAACTGGCCTGGCTGCAAATTGAAGTTCGGATTAATGTAACCAGCACCACTGCCCTCGTATGTGGTGCCAAGAAATTGACTTATCGTTGTCTAGAGCTAGGAAAGCCAAAAAAAAACCCACCTCCATTTGTGTCTGATTAAACTAACATTCCTTTTAGGATAAAAACTAGTTGAGATTAGAAGGAACATTTCTTACATGTCTCACAAATTATTTATGTTGAAGAACGTGCGCTATCTGTGGCAAATCATAGTGCGGTTTAAGCAACAAAAAAAAATTATATCTTTGGTGGCGTGCCTGACTTTTGAATGAGGAACTTAATTGATGTTTTTTTAAAAAAACAAATAGTACTGATTAAAATAATTTTGGCAACTAGCACAGAAAAAAAAATATTTGGTGAAATATTACATGTTCATGTATTGTGTGTTAGAACAAAGTAATGTATAAATTGTGTTGTTATTAACATAGTTTTTTTTTTTTGGTTAGATTAACGTGGGTGTCCGGGCCAGCTTGCTTGTACCTCGACTAATCTCACGGGCCCTGAAGTTAACGACCATGTAAATCTCTAGTGGTTATCAATATTAGCAACCACAGGACTTGAACCTAAGACTACAGAGAAATAACCTAGTTTTTTTATATAAAATATATAAGCTATTTTTTTTAAAACAACGTATATTTTTTAAGATTAAATTGTTTTTAATAGCACAATCTATTGAATATTTAAAAACAAATGTGGAGGAATTTGTCCAAATTAATGAATGTTTAAAATATTTGTTCAAGTTGCATTATTTCCCAGCAACGTAATCTTCATATTTTATTTTATCTATATCTTAACATGTAACATGTTGAGTTTATTTATTTTGAGGTTGCACTATTAAAACATATAAATTGCATTATTCCAAACATATATATCTTTAACAAATAGTAGCTTGCACATGGCCGGCGTTTATCTAAGCAGCCTTCCTCGCATGGTACAAAAGGCCCCATCCTGCGGGCTGCAAATGGGCATGCCGAGACTTTTCCTTTGTTCTTCCTTTTCAAGTAAGTGACTAGGTGCTTGGAGACAGTGCTGTGATTCTATTATTATTATTATTATTATTAATGGAGTTGTTCACTGCGAGATGGATGATTTTGTGGAGGATCTCAGACCATTGTTCGCACAGCATCCTGAAGTCATAATTTTAGCTACCATTACAAGTGCGAAATGTGTAGCAGATTGGTTTGCTGGAGCTGTTAGGCGTAGGTTGTTCTATGAACTAGATTTCTGATCCTCCTAATTTTCATCAGTTGTTTAAATATTTTGAATAAAATTTAAGTAATGTAATTATAATATCTTCAAATAACCATAAAAGTTATAATAATATAAATCATATTTTGTCACTTAACAGTTTAAATTTTTAAATTAAATTAATTCTTTGATATAATATCATAATTTTGATGACTAAATAGTCACAAATTCAAATCTTATTATCTCATTTATTTGATGAAAGTTAAGTACAAAGTAGTATGAGCCTATACAAGTTTCAAGTTCGAAAGACTTTAATTTAAAGGACGTGTTAGAAAATAATATAAATCATATCTTGAACCTTACATACCATCTTGAAAATTAAGCACATGGTAGTGTTTAAATTTTTAGATTATTTGATAAAAATTAAATATAAAATAATGTATGCATATATGATTTTCAAGTTCGAAGAATTTTTATTTGAAAAGTTTGTTAGAAAATAATATAAATCATATCTTGAAATTTTATCTAACAGTTTAAATTTGTAGAATTTTTCTTTTTCTTTTTTTTTTCTTTAAAATGGTCTAGGCATCTTCACGTGATTGCCATCAAAAGCAAAAGAAAACAGAGAAATCAATTCGTTACCTCCTCATGTAAAAAGCATTTTGAATTCCAAACACACAATCCACAGTCTAGAAATTGTGGATTTAATCTTGTGTTCAAAACCAGTCTCAATTTTTTGTTTTTGTTTCTATTAAATCTTGATTAGCCTAATTAACAATTGATCGAAAAAACTTAATCATAGGATGTAAAATCTGGATAAAAAAACAATCTGAACAGTTAATTAAAAAAAATGACAACCTACGACGTTAATTCAATCGATAGGGTTCAAATCACAAATCGCAAAGCTCGATAATTGTGAGCTCTCTGCTATCAGAAAACTTATCAGATGAATGGATAAAGAACAAGAGGAATGGGTGGGATTGCCCCTACAATCCTGACCAAATACCCTCCAGCGCAAGATCCAAAAACCAATACAGTAGAAACAAGCTCCCGTATAATAATGGACATCGAAACAAGCCAGAAAAGGAAGTTTCCATCTTCTTTCTGAAACAGACAACTATTCTCTGCATAACCATGAACGAGTGCCAGCTGCCACGTGCACCCATCACCCTCTTCTGCTGCATCCATCGATCTCGCCACGTCATGTTTCCGTACTTCCACGGGGCCGTGGAGTGTTTTGGCTGGAGGATATCCTCTGCCCCTTAAGTATAATTCTTCTTGGATATGCGAATATGCGTTCCCGCGGTCCGTTATTGATAAGTTGCGCTGCTGCTGGAATTACAAGAATAGCCCTGCTGCGATTGTGAAATAACGAAGCGTCCTGTTTAATAATTTTATGCATCTTCACTAATCTGCCCTTCTGGATTTCGAGCTGGGACCTTTATGTTCGCAGGATGTCAAGTCCTGTTCTTGTTATTTTTTTTGGGTGATTTCTGGATTAAATAGAAAAGGGGTTTTCGCAGAACAAAGAAAGTCCTCTGTTCATTCAATTCTCTTGCTTTGAGTTTTCGTTTTTCCCTCTACTTAGTAACCACAACTAATTGAGGGTGAGAAATCACCGTTATTCTTCTTTTAAAGTATTTGATTGAAAGACTACTTTCTATTTTTTTTAAAAAAAAATTAATATTAAATTTATTAGAGATTGGCTTTATTATTTATTTTGTTTTACTTTTTTTAAAGTTATCTCAGTCTTATAATTTAGATCATGAGTTTTACAAGTTAATCCGGTTACTCAAGTTTTTTTTTGTCTTTTTTTGTAATTGATTTTTAAAAAATAAAATTCATCATTCAATATTTGAGTTGATTGGTAATTAAAATTCATACTTTATTCCAGGTTGCTTTCCATGATATTATCTCAGTCTCATTACTCGAGTTAAGGTTTCACGAGTTGACTTTAGTTTTTTTTTGTCCTATTTTTTATTGATTTTTTTTCAATCTCATCATTCAACATTAGATTGATTGAGAATTAATATTCATAATTTATTTTGATTTGTTTTCTATTAGATTATCATAATCTTATGATTTAGGTTTATCAGGTTACACCATGTTAACTTGGATCTTTTTTTTATTTAATTGATTTTTTTAACTTTTTTTTAAATTGGGTTAATTAAGAATTGGAATTCAATATGTTTTCTGATTTAATTTTTATGAAGTTGTCACAATTCAATGACTCGGATCGCAGATTTTACATATTAATTTTGGTTGATCCGGGTTGATAAAATATTTTATCGTCTAAGTATTTTTTTAAAACAATATCATTTTTTTAAAAAAATTAATTAAATTATGTTTTTTTTTTCCGATTGCATATTTTATTTTTAAACTTACTAAATAGACCGGTTATATTATATTAATCTCTGAAAAATTCAAAAAAAAAAATTCCTGAAAATATGTTAGCAATACATTGAATAGTTTTTTAAAAGTTTTTAAAAAATTGATTCACCCGCCAGGAAAATAATCCAGATAACAACTAATTCTGAAGTTATTTGAAAATTACAGTGTCAATTGTCAAGAAAGTGATGTCTTAACTAATCAGCTGACCAGAACACCTAACGAACAGACATGAATCAGCTTCTCATGCAAGCAAAAGAGAAAAAGTATGCGCTTCTGTGGTCCTGAACTGAAGCTTCGCGTTCATCATAACAGAAGGCAGGAGGGCTTGGCATTAGCGTACGGGCAAAGTCGGAATGGGGTGGGCTCAATGCTAGCTTTCAGCACTAGCTTGGATCATTTGAACTCACCTGCCAATCTTACAAAATTATTATTAAAAAGATTTTGAGGGTATTTAAAAATGTAATATGGTTGTTTTTTAAAGTATTTTTTATTTAAAAATATATTAAAATAATATTTTTTTATTTTTTAAAAATTATTTTTAACATCAACACATCAAAATAATTTTAAAACCATATAAAAATTAAATTTAAACCATTTTTTTTTTGAATTTTTGTGGAACACCGCATTTCCAAACAGTGCTCAAGAGGATAAATACGGTTCCCCACCACACTATATACACACACTGATAAACCCTATAAATTTATTGTGCTCTAGAGTTTTCTTTTCATCCCTTCTCTTTTTTTTCTTTTAATTTTCTTCGTTAGGGATCTAATTGAATGCTAATTTAACTAAAATTATCAAGGAAGAGTAAATCAAAAGATAGAAGATCAAAGTGAAAAAAACAAAGAAATGGGTGGTTTTTAAGATTTTTAGTGAAATTCAACTTAGTTCATGTACTTTTCAAATTATAAAAATTAGGTCTCTTTAATTTTTAGAATTTCAAAACACATAAATTTTACTCTAAAACTTTATTTTTCTTATTTTTAGGTTCATGGTTTAAGAGAAGAGATAGAGAAAAATGTTGGATTTTGGTAACAAATAGAGAAAATCACCATTGACAATGATTTTGGTTGCAATGAGTTTTATTTAGCAAGAGGAGTTCTTCTTGAGTGTTTTTCCGACTTAAAATTACTTGAAAAAACATGAATAAGCTCGAGAAAATTTTTGGTTTAGGGTTAATTTATGTGGTTGTTTTAGTTTTTTAAAGCCATTAACGATTTTATTAAGGTGTCTAAAAGTTTTATAGGGTAGCGTTTGATGTATGTATATATATAATTTTTTTGAATATTAAATAATAAATACTTGAAACTTGAGAGACAGAGCATGAATATCTAAATTCATTGTCCGATAAGATATAGATATAGAGAAACCCGATACCTATTATCATCCTTATTTATATAGTTTTAAATCTATCTCTGTATCTTTAACTAGATTAATTTTATCTTTGTAAAATGATTGAGTTCTCAACCTATCATTTTGTTTATTTTTTCTATCTAAATGAACTAAATTTGTCGCAAACATGATTAAATATCATACCAAGATATTAAAAATAATAATTATAATGTCATCTTAAACCCTTTTCAAACTCTTTTTTTTTTTTTTTAATTTTGCAATGTTTAGAAATATTTTTAAACTAATTTACACGTGAATCAAAATCAAGATTCCTTTTTGATAATTTTAAATATATACTCTCAAATCATTTTAATACATTTAGAAAAAGTTAAATTTATTTTTTAAATGATAATCTTTAATGTTCCTAGTCGGGGGGAAAGGAAATGAAATATCTTCATAATAATTAGTTTAAATAGCCACCTATGTTGCGATTTGAATAAATCTGTTCTTAAATATAAAGAAAATATATAAGTTATTGAGAATTATTTAACGTTGTTATTAAATATTTATCTATGGGTCAACTTTAAATTCTCTGACCTGCTGCTTTATCTAGCCGGGTTATAATTAAATTATATAGAAGTTATTCTGATATGATTCAATTGATTTGGAAAGTCTAAATACAACCTAAAAAACTGATAAAAAAATGTTATTTGACTTAAAAAATTAATTCAAGACAATTTTTTTTATATTGAGACTAAAACATATTGAATCGATCTAGATTTCGTGGCTTAACCAACTAAATCTGTGATTTAGGTGATGAACTCTATAGAGTTTAAAATTTTTTTAATTTTTTTTACTAATTATACAATAATCAAAATAAATATTTATAAAATAAAATACAAACTAAATACAAATAAAATATAGAGATATTTGTTTGAAACTTTATTAATCTTATAAAAAAAATCAAATCAATTTATAAAAACAAATTTAAAATTAAATAAATATTAAAAGGTAAAATTAACGATAATGAAAGAAAAAACCAAAGGGAGAAAAAAAAAAAAAAAAACCCTACCGTGCGTGCACCCTAGTAAGGAAATTAGACCCTCATTGGATTGCAATCAATTGCTTTCAAATCACATAAACACGATTTGAAAATGATAAAAGTCATTTTTAATGCAGCACGAGGAGAAAAAAAGAAAAATAAAGGAGGAATTGTAACGAAAACAGTATTTTCAGATTAATTTTTGATTATTTATTTAGTGTTTAAGACATTATTATATCTCGCAAAAATAAAAACATAAATTTTATCCTCACGACGCATATTTATTAGAAAGGATAGGAAGAAACCTCAAATGAAACTAATCCAATCTTTTAAAAAAGGTACGAGGTACCCGGGTCGACAATGAAAAAAGATTAATTTTTACTTAATAAATACTATCATTAAAAAATAAAATAAAATAATCCATTTCCCTTAATCCGGAGAGATTTAGTTAGTCAAGGGCATTTCCGTTAAATAACACAAAATAAAATAAAAGCAAAACAACTTTTAGCTAAATGAAGCCAAGGACAGAGTCGACAACTGAAAAGGGAGAAAAATATTCGTTAACGCCAGGCTTAAGAATCCACCCGTTATAAGCAACCAGTGGGCAGCGTCTCTTTTTCGTTAAGAATCAGAAACAAAGAAAAGGAAGCAGGGGGAGTTTTTATTTTCAGAGAGAGAAATTGATAGTTTTCTACAACGAGAAAGCAACAGCAAACAATCTCCTGTGAGCTCAGTTACTCCAAAACAGGGTATGTTGTTACTCTTCAGTTTCTATGTTTATTCATGTATGTTTTTCATATTTTCGGTTTTGAAATTTGGTTATTAATTTCATTGTTGGTGTTTCTTTTTGTCAAGGAGAGAGTGTGTTGATTTTGAGAAATGGGTTTTTGTTGAACTGAAAATTTACTGCCAAAGAAAAATTTGGGTTCGTGTCTGATTGTTGATCAGTTTTTCCATTGACTGAATTTTTGTTTCTGGTTGTTGTGTATTGTGGACTTTTTTCTTTTTCTTGATTCAATCTGTTATAATATAGTGGATACATAGACTATCAAGTCTTGTGTTTGCAGAAGTAAAGTTTGAAATTTTTCCTGAGAGATGGTCTTTTCTGGTTTCCATAGTTCTTTCTGTTGTCTTCTTCAACACGGCTTTTACTCGACCCGAATTTAAAAATAGTTTCTGGACATAGGTGTAACAGTAACTTTGGAAACTGGAGATATCAGTAGCTTTTAGAGAGTTTCAGGGGTTTTTTATTTTTTATTTTTTCAAATATTAACTGACAGAGTTTTAGAGTTTCTTTTTTTTTATATATAAAAAAAATTGTAATTGAATTCCTCCTCTGCTTAATTGATGCAAATTTAATTTGAGTATTTTTTTTTCATTTATCATTCTTATACAACAATGAAAAGTTATCAAGTTGTGTGAATTGAGTTTCTTCGTTTGATTTGCTATGAGTTGTGTTAAGCTTGTATCAGACTAAAATAACTTCTGTAATTTAGAAATTATTTCATATAATTAGATAATAGTATAAAAAATATAATTTTGTATAATACTCAGAGTTGGATTGTGTGTTAGGAATTGATCTAGAAAATACAGAGTCATTTGTTCGGAGTTCATGCATGTATGCAGTATGTGAAGTTCGTGATGTTCTATTTCATGAGTCTGCAAAGAGTCACTTCGAACTCTATATAAGAAGAGTTCCAGACTTGAGTGCTTTTCTCCTTTTGCTGCTGTTACCAAGTTATGATTGTAAACAAATGTTAAACGTTGTTGTTTATCTGTGCTGCAGCGTGCTGCTTTTGTTCTAAGAGAGGAAGTTGAATCCCTACCTCCTCTTCATTCCTTGAAGAGTTAAGAATCCTTACATGGGTCCATTTCACGAAGCAGCTGAAAGAAACCAAAATAAGCCCCCTATTGGTATTCGATTCTTAGAGAGCATAAAGAAGAAAAGGCTTTCCTACAGAACCCACCAAGCCATTGTCTTGATTGTAACTTTTTTGGCATACACTAGCTACCATGCTGCTCGGAAAACCACGAGCATTGTCAAGAGCACCCTTGATCCAGAGTCTTCCAAGGTGGAGTTGAAGTTTGTCCCATGGAGGATTACTTACTCAAGTGAACCAGTTGAAAGAAAAAGTCTTTCATGGAAACTTGGAGATGGTTGGGCTCCATTTAATGCCTCAGATGGGACAGCCTTGCTTGGTGAACTCGACTTGGCTTTCCTTGCTATATATGCCTTGGGAATGTACTTTTCAGGGCACCTGGGTGATAGAATGAATTTAAGGATCCTTTTGACAATAGGAATGGTTGGAACTGGTATATTTACTTCATTATTCGGTGTTGGATTTTGGGCAAATGTGCATAACTTTTACTATTACTTGATAGTGCAAATGCTTGCTGGGCTGTTCCAATCAACTGGATGGCCTTCAGTGGTTGCAGTGGTTGGTAACTGGTTTGGGAAGAAGAAGAGAGGGCTAATTATGGGTATATGGAATGCCCACACTTCTGTTGGGAATATTTCAGGCTCGTTGATTGCTGCTGCAATGTTGAGCTATGGATGGGGCTGGTCCTTTGTTTTGCCTGGTCTCCTCATTGCTTTTGCTGGCTTGCTTGTGTTTACACTACTGCCTGTTAGTCCCGAGGCTGTTGGAGCTGACAAAGATGAAGATGAATTGGATTCTCCAAATAAAGCTGGGGAGGAAGTTACAGAGCCCCTTTTAGTATCGGACTCTGATGTTAAACAGGAAGCTGTGGGGTTCATTGAAGCATGGAAAATACCTGGAGTTGCGCCCTTTGCTCTCTGTCTATTTTTTGCCAAACTGGTGGCCTACACTTTTCTCTACTGGCTTCCTTTCTACATTAGCCAAACAGGTAAAATGGGCTGCTTAGCTTTTTTTGATTTAGTGATCAATTTGAATTTGTGTAGCATTCTTTAATGTGCTAAAAACATGAAGGGAGAACATGAGATTCATTGGTTTCATGAGACTTCAATGACTCTGGTCGAAACTCTTAACATCCTAATATACTCGTTCATAATCTTAGATCTAAAATATTGGTGTTTGTCATTTTGTAACTGGGAAATGTGTTCATTTTGCTGCTCTTTCGCATGTTAGTATCTATGATGAGGTCTCATGAATTCTCGTCAATCTTGCAGCCATTGACGGAAAGTACTTATCTGATGGAACTGCTGGGAACTTGTCAACATTTTTTGATGTTGGAGGGGTGGTTGGGGGGATTTTAGCTGGGCACATTTCTGATCGCCTAGATGCCAGAGCAATTACAGCAGCAAGCTTCATGTATTGTTCCATCCCTGCTCTTTTCTTCTACCGGAGCTATGGACACCTTTCCTTGGGTCTAAACATTGCTTTTATGCTTCTTACTGGCATGCTTGTGAATGGTCCTTATGCTCTTATAACAACAGCCGTCTCGGCTGACTTGGGAACTCACAGTTCCTTGAAAGGGAACTCGAGGGCATTGGCAACTGTTACGGCAATCATAGACGGAACAGGCTCGGTCGGAGCTGCAATCGGACCTTTATTAACAGGTTACATTTCTGCTAAGAGCTGGAGTGCAGTTTTCACAATGTTAATGGCTGCAGCTCTAGTTGCAGGTCTACTATTGACTAGACTTGTTGTGGCTGAAGTGGCTGCAAAGATTGCTGAATCGAGGTCTCAAGGATCTCCTGCATCAAAAGCACAAGCAGCTGCATTTGATGTGTGATTTATGGAGGGAGGTAACAGGGGTTATATCTATATTTGCGAGTGGTTTTCAGAGTGTTTTATGAGCTCTGCTGATTAAAATGACGAGGAAAATTCCTCTTGATAGGGTTGAAGATGGGAGAGGATGCTTTTAAACCTAAATCACTTGATGGGGATGAAGATGAGAGAGGATTGTTTTTAAACCTTCTCCATGAATTAGTTTGACCGGGGGTAGAGGTAGGGAAGAAATGGAGGGAAGACAGGGTCTGTCCTGTACTCCTATGTTTTTTGTGTATATGTACATTTTTTCATACGTTATATATCAATTTAAGCAATGTAACATCACCCAGAAGGGCTGTTAAGATTCTGCTAACTTCTTAAGACTATCGATTGCTGTTTTGCATGCGGGGTTCCGATGATTAATTGCAGGATGCTTTTGATTTAAAAAATGAGCAAGAGGGAATTGTTTGGAGCACCAATAATGAGGTGCTTTTATATGGCTCGCTTCTGTCTTCTTTGCATCAAGTTGCACTTTCGAAGGATCCATTGGGGTCAGTGGTAAAACTTTGGCTATACACCTGCTAAACTAGGATTTGGGTTCAATTCTCGTAAGAAATTTCTGTAAGGTTGGGTCAACTCTTGGGGATATTTTCCTTGGTGAAGAATAAAAAGGCTAGATTGCCTTTTCTAAGTATGCTCAGCATCAATGGCCAAAATCATTTCCTTTGTTACAAATTCAAAATCCACACGGGAGCAAGGAGGCGAAGGAATGGAGCTGGCCGAATAATGGATCCTTGTTTTTATCACGCTCTTACTATTGAAAACAACTCCAACCCATTTTTATAAACAAAAAGATTTGCCTGGATATCCTTGTCAAAAAAGAGGGAGAAGAAAAGAAAATCTTTCAAGAAACCAACTTACAAGCTATGGTACAAGGTTGGAACGATACATTGTTTTTTATTTTTTTTCCTTTTCATCTTAAGATTTACAGCGGGTTGATATATTCACAAGAAAAGGAAAAACTTCAATCGTTTTTCCTTGGATTTTGAACCCCGAATGAAAGTTAGCATACCAGCGCGCTGCTCTAACAAGCTTATCCTTGCTCTTCGAATGGCTCTCTGAGGTAGCTTTGTGAACAGTGCTATAGCGAGCACTGTAACACTCGTCATTTGTTGTTGGTATGGAGGCTATGGAAAGAGGTACAACAGAAAAAACAAATCTCAGGCAACCAAATTGCTGGAAAACAAAATGCTCGGTCTGTATATGTAATCCAATAACAAGAGAGAGTCTGATATTACCATTATCCAGGTCAAAAGCACATCTCGTCCATTGAGTAGGTATCCTGTTCAAGGCTCGGCTCTGATTTACTTTTGGTGGAAATTAAAAGCACTTTACTTCCATCAGCTCCTTCGAAAAACACTCAGCTACATCGGCAGTTCCAACAGGCTCTGCTTCATTGCCTTCCAATACCCATTTTGTCCTGGCTTTCCAAATTTCCCAGCACATACATGTACTGTGGGTAACAGCCGGCTCCCCCTCGCATTAATCTCAGAGTGTGTTTGATATTGCGGTAGCTTTTGTGATTGTAATTTGAAAAAAATTATTTTATAAAAAGTATTTTTAGTTAAGGTTAGTTTGAAAAAATAGGTGTTTGGTTAAAACTGTGGTTGAAATTGAGGTTGAAGAAAAAGTAATTTAATGTGTTTGGTTAAAAAAATGCTTTTCAAATTGAGGTTATAAAATAATTAAAATATATATATATATATTAATACTAATGATTTTTAATGCAATAACATAATTGGAATTGCGATCAAATTTCACAAATGCTACGTCATTATGCGATATCCTTCTAATTTATATAGTGTTATTAAATAATATTAAGTACTAATTTTTCGAGTAAAACACAATTTTTTTAAAAAAAAATCAACAATTTCATTATGTACAAAATTCATTCGACAATAACTACAGTTATCATGATTTATCCTGCGTGCAATAAAATTAAGTAAAATATTATCAGGAATAAAATTGAGATTATAGTACGAATAAATTTAATTTACGTTAAACTATTTTTTTTATTTAAAATATATATATATATATATATATATATATATTTCACGTGAACAATACGAGTGCAATTAATTAACTGTACTAGTTTTTCAGGAAAAAAAACTTTGCGCACTAGTTTTTCAAAAAAAAAAAAAAACTAACTGTTCACGTGATCAGTGCGCAGTGGAGCATGGCTCCACTGTTAACGTTGGGTCAGCAGCATGAGAAGCAGCATTTTGCTGCTTCTCAAAACCTGCGGTGCAGCCTCAAATATCAGTGGGCCCTACTAGCAAAACACCCTGCTTTTTCTTTAACCAAACACTAGGTAGTGTGGTTGCGGGTGAACCTCACTCGCAGCCACACTACCAAACAGCCACTCAATTGATGTTTAGTGTCAAACAACCAAGTTTTAAATATTATGACTTTGAATGTCTGGTGAGTAGCCTAGGTTACATGCGACCAAGCTGCTTTTGCATGGTGGCGCAAGGAGAAGACATGATTCACTATTTCATCCAAGAAATGAATCATTGTTTCATCTCCTTCTCAACAAAATCAAGAGCTAAAATAGATAACACCCAAATCCATGCATCGCATAAGATAACAGGAACCCAGGCAAGATTTAGGTGTACAAGGGATTCTCAATGGGAGACTTGCTTGGTCGCGATAATGGATTGTGATTGGAAAAGGATTGTAGAGCCTGTCATGGAGGTTTATATAGAGATAACCTGGGCAGAGAAGCCACAACCCCCACAACCAAGCCAAAGAAGCTAACATAAGCCAAGAAGAACCCAGGCAAGAGGATCCCAAAACTCAAAATAACAAGCACTGCTGTAGTGAATAGTAGTTTATGTCAAGAGCAACAGTGATTCCACCTTCCGTTTTAGTTTTTTTTATGACCTATGTAAGAATTCTAGTACAGGTTACACAGTAGTACCAGGGAAATTTTGCATTTTCTAACAAGTGTGCTTGAAGAATTTATGCACAAAGAATGTTTGGCAGCCTCCGATCAAATCTTGATTCCGTGTACAATGGCCTGCTACTGGTGTCAATTAAGAAGAAATTTTGTGGCACAGCAATGATTTTCATTCGGTGGTTGGAGATGGAGGGTGCAACATAGCAAACAAACCGGCTAACATTTTGAGTTGTGCGCGTAAATGGCAAAAGGTTGCTATACCGGCTAACAATTATGTAAATTTTTTTCTAATATAAAAAATTAAAAAAAATTAATATATATAGATATTATTAACATATTTTTTAATATCAAGTAAAAGATATAATTATAAATAAAAAAATTAATATTCATATATAATAAAATATAGTGAATATCATGTGTTAATAAAAATATCTAAAATCTAGAACTAATTTTCACGTAGTAAAAAAATAAAATAATGTTGCAATTGTTAGAGTAAAACACCATTTACTTAATTTTTGTATGATAATTTTTCAAAAAAAAAAAGTGCAAAGAAGAAAATAAAAAAAAATTACAAAAGAATGAAGATAAGAACAAAAAAATAATATAAATAGATCAAGTGTAGAGTGATAAATATTCAAAATATAAAGAATACAGAATAATATTTTTTTCCAAAAAAAATGTAAATAAAAAAAGAAAAACTAAAATATATTAAAAAAAAGTGATGACAAATAGACCGTTTCTAAAAAAAATTATAAATATACCAAATATATATAAAAAATTTCTTTATTCTTGATATATTTATCAACTACAAATTTATGATTATGCAATTTGTACAGTTATGTCACCACTAAAGTAAAAAACATGGGAAAAATTTATGATGATGCCATTTCTATATTAAAATACCATTACTATAATTTCAATGGTTATAATTAGGAACTTGTTCCCCAAGTATTTGGGGTCTCACATCCTCCAAGAAACGACAACGTTGTGCTGATCATAATTCACATGGCTAAGATTGCAGCACTTCAATTTGATCACCAGTTTAAATAAAAACAAAACCACGTATAGATAGAAGCTCATTTCCAAACCTTAGCTGTTTGTCTCGAACTCATCAAAAAGCAAGAGAGAGAAGTACTGTTTGGAATACAAAGTACTAGAAGTTCTACCATACTCCTCTCGCCCTTTTCTTTCCTAGTTGTAATACGACCATCCTATGACAGAAAAGATGTCAACGATTTTCTTCATTGAGCGAAATGAACCTAGGCAAAGTAAAAGATCTGGAAATGTCTGAAGTCCAAACATGATGCTAAATGAAACTGCCTAACGCATCCTGTTACTGTAATTTACCGTATGGAAATGTATAAAAGAAATGGAATTTTCCAAAAAATGAACAACCAGTATATTCACTCGTTATCACAAACACCAGAATAGATACAGATTGAATTTTACTGTGACAATGCGCTTAAAATCATGCTTATGCTAACTGGGAAGGCCAAAAACACATGCACTGTACAAAAAATTGTCAATGACTAAGAGTCCAAATCCCTGTGGCAAATGACACAAAAAATACCAAACTTCAACCCCCAAGGCCAGACACAATTATATAAACATCATATTTTGTGCCAAGATGAGGCCGAGATGGGGTCAAAACACTGTCTTGGTCAGAATACCTCCGTTTGAAAACCCAAATCGATTCAACTTAGATAGGACAGTTTGTGGAACGCGAATAGATCCATGTCTTTATACACTTTAAATTCATCAACCAACTTGTTCCCATGAAACCATCTTCTCTCTTCAAGTATTTAAATGCCCAATGCATACACTGCATTTTAAATCCCATCTATGACTCTTGGTGGTTTTGCATATTTGTGAACTTCTTGATAGCTTAGCAACCACAAGTCAAAAGACTTGAGCTTGCAACAAATATATGCAAGTTCAAGCATTAAGACAGTAATTTCATACAATAAAAATCAGTCTAGAATTGTTTCCAAATTCCCCAAGACCTCACATTGAGTGAAACCAAATTGGATAAATGCAAAAGGAAAACTTCATGGGAAAATTTGTGGAAGGTTTTAAATGGAATCTGTTAGTTTAGAGGTTTAGAAATGGAAAACAGATTTAAATTGTAAGAAATAAAAGAAAAACGAGGTAAAAAACTACTAGCCTCGACTAATGTAATTTCAAGCATGTCCAGAATTTACAGAATCTACCTTTGCATTGCAGAATCTAAATAAGAATGCACAGATACTAGTCCCCTGCAACACTTTCTTTAACAAAATCTACAGCAACTATGTAGTGGAGGCTTCAAATTAAGTCAACCAAACACTTGGGAATGAAAATGTCTTCGGAAATGAACCACCAACTACTTTCAGACTAAAGAATAAGCACAAGAACCAGATAAGATATAGATTTTATAGTGAGAATAAACCAAACAACCTGAAAATCCTTAGAATCATGCTGGTTCTAATCTGAAAGGCCACAAACGTATACATCATACAAGGCAATGAGCATGACCAACAACCTTTAAATCCACATCTCAGGAGACACAGCATCCTACTTTGAGCCTAAGGTCAGAGCATTTAGATGAACATACATTTATGGGGTTAAGACTTAGGATTAAAGCATTATGTCAGTGTTAGTATGCAAATAGTTCTTCATGAGTTCTTGGACATCCACTGCCTCCTTTTGCCCCATGTGAACCATGACCAGGACACTTGCCCCGTAAACTACAAACCAGGTGTTCTATTGTACTACTTTATAAATCCAGCAGAGCTGATATTGGTGGTATGAAACTATGAATAGAAACCAAGATTACTACTTTCTAAAACCAGAAAACTCTTGGCTTTAGCTTCAATGACTAAAACGCTGAAATGGGATGGTGATAATTCTAGGCTCAAAACCAGCGGAAAAAGGTTACAGGAACCTATGGTTATGGACCAGATCCATTGGGGAGAAAAGGAATAGGAAAAGGAGCTTAAACCAGACACGACAATTTTGGTATTGTGCCTGTCACAACTAGAGATACCAGCTGCCTAGCAGTGATTACTTGTATAACTTACGGGAGACAATAGCATGGTGGTGCCAAAGAATTTACTACATATAATGAAGGAATTCAAACTAACAATGAAAATCAGACTGATATACGGTGTGACTTACAGGAGTCAGTCTGCACCTGCTTTAGCAATACCTACATTTTGAATTGCGAAATCAAATCAGCCCAAGTAGGGCAGATACCAGCCACAGAATAGAATCATAGATTGTGCCCTTCAAATTGAGCACTCTAAATTCTTCAACAACCAACTTATTCAATTTGTCCACAAAAGCATCTTCTTTTCAATTATCTAAAATTTTGAAAGCCTTTTCTCTAGCAAACCTCCACTTCAACAGCTTGACCATTATTTGAATCACACGGTACCCTTTATGCCTTCTAAACAAACAAAGACAGCTATCAAACATAAAAATTTGTAAAAAACTAAGGATCCAATAAAAATCAGGATCCATTCTCGAATATACATCTATTTTTCAAAAGGGCAAGTAAATATCTAGAATTCATTCAACGAAGTGATCTAAAGTAAACTTTTTAACATCAAATTCCATTTTATATACGTTCTCTTTCAACAAATTTTGTATTATGACCCATCAATTCAAGAATTACAAAAAACGAAAGACCTAGGGATGGTTGAGAAGGTAACTAACTAGTCATCGCCATCATTTCGAGACTTGGGCTTGCGATATTTCTCTTCAACGAGCTTAGCCATGAAAAGTCCAGTGGTGGCAAGCTTCTTGATGTTGGGTACATCGTAGTTTTGAGCAATGTAAACCCCACACACAGTTCCTACTATGAACGAGAAGCCACTCTTGATTATCCCCATCGCGGCTGCTGCTGCTTCTACTATAAGGGTTTTTCGGGGATGATGTTATTTGGTTGGTGGAAAGATCGGGAACCCAAGTAGAGGAGACCGGAGTTTTCTTGGCGACGTAGGCGTGGCAGACACGTGCCGAAGAGAACGGGAGAAATAAGAAAAGGAGTAGCTGAGGTTAGGAGTCGACTTTGGTTGGTTTGGAAGTATTGATGCTGTTTTTAAAGTATTTTTTATTTAAAAATATATTAAAATAATATTTTTTTTTATTTTTTTAAAATTAGTATATTAAAATGATTTAAAAATATTAAAAAAATATTAATTTAAAATTAAAAATATTTAAAAATATTTTTAAAATATAAAAATGAACAGGTTAAGAGGGTGTTTGACCGAGTTTTTAGAAATTTTAATTTTTTTATTTTAAATTTTTTTATTTTATTTATTTTTAGATTATTTTATATGATAATATTAAAAATAAATTTTTAAAAATAAAAAAATAAGATAATTATGATAATTAGAATAAAAAAATTGAAGGACTAGAAAAAAAATGATTTTTTTTTAAATTTAATTTTTTTTATGTTTTTGATTTGCTTTAATACGTTTGATATAAAAAATAAATTAAAAAATATTATTTTAAAATATTTTCAAACAAAAACACTTTAATATATATTAAAAAAAAAAAAAGTAAAACAATGGTTACGATGTACGTGAATTATAACTTAACTGCTATTAGTATTCCTCTTTCTTTTAAAAAAAAATTGATACAATTTTTTTTTTATGTAATTAAAGAAAAGATCATGGTTAAGATCCTATAACAATGTCATGATGAGTTTGATTTTTTTTTTTAGAAAAAAAAATAGAGTTTTTAGAAGCTTTGTTTATGGAAAAATAAAATAGAGAAAAATAATCATTGTAGTATAAACTACCGTGCTACAGGTCGAATTAAAATTATTTTAAATGTAAAAGAATAACATGTACGTGTTTCTAACATGTTTTCTAGCATAAAAAAAAACTTGGTTGAAATTGAAATAAAAAAACTAAAATAATTTGGATTGAAAAAATGAAGGACCAGAAAAAGGAATTACAATTAAAATCCAAAATTAGTTTACATGCGCTCAGTTGCAAGTCAGATTAAAAGTCAGTTTTGATCGCAAAAAAAATATTTGCAGATGCTATTAATACTTTAATTAATTTCAAATAAAACTGAAGATTTTTTGGTTTGGGTCATTTTTTGGCCTGATTTTTAAACTAAACCAACTCAGAGTTAAAATGCGACATGATTGACATAGCAAAAACCTAATTTTATTTTTTAAAAAAAGTCAAAGTGATGGTGTTTTAACAATATTTTTTAAATATTCAGATAATAATATCTTGGATTAATTTAGATTAATTCATCAAATATATGACTCAATTGGTTCTAGCAATTTTACTTTTTGAAATTAATTTTTTATTTAATTACATAATAATAAAAATATACATGTGCATGAAAGCTATCATATTTACTTGCCTATACATATATATTAATAATTATTGATAAAATAACAACCTATATTTATATATACTATTGTGTTTTTTTTCCCTTGAATTCAATGCAATCTGTTGAGATGTTGTATTTTCTTTTTAATAAAAAGAAAGAAAAAAGAGAGGAGAGAAGAGATATTATTAGATTATACAATATACGAAAAAATATCAGTTTTTTTGGTTACTATTCACTCTTTTACAAAACACTGTGGATTAAAGCAGTGTTTTTTCTTAATTTTTAATTTAGTTCTCAAACTTTTATTTTTGCGATTTAGCTCTTTTGAACCCAAATTAGCCTCCAATTACATATTTTTTTAAAGAGAAAGAGTTGAATTGAAAGATAGGGGACTAAAATGAAAAAGACAGGTAGAATAGAGGGCATGTTTGAAATTTTTTGAGGAAGTTCATTTTTGTTCCTCATCTTTTTGAGATATTATGTTACTGGTCTCTATAATTTTTAAAAATTTAATTTTGATTTAGAACTTTATTTTTGTTATTTTTAAGTCCTTATTTGGTTGAAGGAGAGAGAGAGTCGTGCAGATTCGAGTGTAGAGAGAGAAAGTTATCGTTGGTGACGATTTCAACCATCAAAATAGTCATTCTTTGTGTCAGATGGTTCTATATGACGAGGAGAGTTACGATTAAGTGTTTTTTTACTTTGAAAAATTCCTAAAAAACAGATTTAGACTTGAGAAGATTTTTGAGTTTAGGGTTGATTTCAGGTCTTGGATTATTTTTTATGTTTTTTGAGGCCATGGATTAATTTAACAAGGTTCTTAAGTTGTTTCCTAAATGTTTTAGGTAAAAAATGAATTGAAAATAAGTTTTTGGATAAAAAAACCTTTTTTTTTTCCGGCCAGTTGAATTCTAAGCTTAGCGAACAATGCATGGAAATGGTTGGGTAATATAATTATATTTTCCATTGATATAAGGAAGGTTTTGCAACAATAAACACTTGAATTTTTATAAAATTTCTTATGCGTTTAATAATTTTTTTATATATAAAAAAGAGGCTAGAACTGGAGATTGATTTTTTTAATAGAAGATGGGATATTAATGCTAGTTTAGTTGGAGCTCATTGGTTGCATTTTGCAGTTAGATGAGCATTATTATGATGAGATTATATTAACAACACACATTCCTAATTAGAAATTTTAATTTTATTACGTTTAATGGTTGATTTAAGTGTATATGATATATTGGTAAGATATATCCATAACGATACATTAGTGTCACGACAAATATTGTGATAAAAAAAGTCATTATAAAAATTAATCCGCAATTCCGCCTTGAGCTATTACACAATCTACCAAACTTACTTCATTAATTACATTTCCGGCCACTCTTGAAGTTTTACAAGGAAAAAAAAAATTCACTTTATTGTTTTATTTTTCTTTACAAATTTACTGCACAGAGCCAAAAAAAATAAAATTTTCAATGCTTTTGCACCATAAATATTATAAAGAGAAGACAATTGTCATAATCTAATTTTAAGTTCCCTAAAATTTCCTATTTTTCATGTTTTTCAAAAAATAAAAAGAGAAAAAGAAAAAAGAGAAACAAAAAAAGAAGAAGAAAAAGTAATAATATTAAAAAAATAACACTTTGAATCGGAATCAGACATGCATTTAATTCACAACTGGTCAGCATGCTATATGGATGGATGATTTAGGGTCTTGTTGAAGAAATTTTAGAAAATGGACTGAAAATATTGTCAAGACTGCATAAATTGGAGGTTTGAGGACTAACATGGACAAGGTTGCAAAGTTTGGCGGTCCAATTTTGATAAATGAAGGCTTAATTAAGAACAAAGTTAAAGATGAAGGCAAAATTGCAAATATTAACGAAAGACCTAATTGAACTTTGGAAAGGCTTAATTGGCTTAATCAGGGGCTAAACTGAAAGATAAATAAAGTTTGGAAGTTATTTTAATCAAAATTAGAAGAATGAACAAGTATAAGGACTTAATTGAACTTTGGACTGGTCTAATTAAAGCAATCAAGAATTTAATTGAAGAAACATCAAAGTTTAGAAGTCAATTTAGGGAAAATTTGAAGAACTTCAAGACTAAAGACCATACTGTAAAAGGAAGTAAAGTTTGAGGGCTCAATTAAAGAAGGCCAAAGGCATAATTAAAAATATTTTCAAATATTGGGACCAGTTGGAGGTGTGATTGTGAGATTACAAGAAAACAAGGACCAAAATTGACTTGGAAAAGGTTAAAACCCTAATCAACATAGGTTAAAGAAACAACATTGATGAAATGGTGCGTTTTAGGGCAAAGTCGTGTGTATTGGAGAGAAACAATGTCGTTTCAATATTTTTTTTTAAAAAAAAAAGATTAGATGATTTGTCATCTAGTACTGCTCATTGTCTTTATGGTTGATTTATCATGTTTTGAACCAATAAAACAACTACTCGAGTAGCCATGTTAGTCCTTTTGGTTCGACCTAATTTTCCGACCAAGATGCACCAAATCTTCCCCAAATCATAGCCTAGATTACCTCTTTCAATTCTCATAGATGTGATATGTTTCCTTTGCCCTTGAAATGCTCCATTGACACAACAAATACCCATCCTCAAGAGTAAAAAATTGATAGGACTTTTAATATCCTCTTAGTCAGAATCTTTGTTATTATCTTCAATCAAAGGCTTTTATCCCTCAAACAATGTCAAAAGGTTTAAATTTAAGAGCATGTTTGTTTTTGTATTTTAAAAGTATTTTTTAAAAAAATTAATTTTTTTATTTGCTTCAAATTAATATTTTTTGGTGTTTTCAGATCATTTTGATGTGCTAATATCAAAAATAATTTTTAAAAAATAAAAATATTATTTTGATGCATTTCCGAGCAAAAATCACTTTAAAAAACAACCACTGTCACATTCCATAACAACATCTTGTTACCCATGGCTTATAAAATCTTCCTACCCTTCCTTATAAAACCACACGAAAACCTTTACTAACAAAAAAAAAAAGAAAAAAAAAGAGAGACAAAAGAGAAAAGAGGAGGACCGTGCCATCACTACTTCCATTTGGTCAAAGCAATACAAGCCTCATCTCTCCACTGTAAAAAAAGAAAAAAAAAAAAAACAGCCAACACCACTGCCAACCTCCACCCCCCAAACCATCCCTCAAGAATCCAAGAAAACTTTTGAGGAGGAGACGCTGCTAGCTGGGCCAATCCTTCTAACTTCAAGACTGCAAGCCTCTCCCGTTTGCTCACTTGCTCTAACATTGGTTAATTTCACATTGGAATGTACATCGTGGACCTTATTTTCTCATCTGAACAGAAAAAGAAACTACCTTGACAGGTAAAGTTTCTACCTTTCCTTTTCATGTTAAGTTTATTCACTGTTCCAAAGTTCAATCTTTATGTTATCAACCTTTGATCATGTTTTTTTGGGACCATGTTTAGACTTTTATATATGCTGAGACCATGAAGTGTGTATAGTAAAAGAATATATATTAATATTGGGTCTGAAAAAGATTATTATAAGCGCAAGGAGTTTTGTGGAAAGGAGCATGAACGGGTGGGTTTCTCAGTGATGCATAACCATAACCATGTTGGTGTAAGGGTTCACTGTTTTGTTTTGTATGATAGCATGGGGAGAAAGCTTTAAACTTTCCGGTAATAAGAAGAATCTTGGATCAAAAGGGATGAATAGCTGTTTGGTGCATGACTTTGCTTGTAAAGTAAAAGTAATTCTTTCTTTTTCCTTTTCTATTTCTATACACGGAGGAGTTGGTTTGTTTTTTTATTTTAAAATGTTTTTAAAATACATATTAAAATTATTTTAATACATTCCTGAATAAAAAACACTTTGAAAAATAACAATTATCGTCCTCATATACACCTAAAGTGCTTGAGTTTTTTTTTTTTTTTTGGGGTGCTGTATGCTGATTTTCAAGACCTGGTAAACGCCATTTAACAATGTTAGGGCAGGAACAAGTAGGTGGTGTGGTCCTATCTGAGTGATGGTGATTTTCGTTTCTTTTGTTTTTGATTCTTGTCATGTGAAAATACAGCCTCAATTATTTTCATTGTCTCATTAATTTGCTGAGTTCTTCATCATGCTGTCATAATTTTTCTTCTCTGCACGTGGACTGTATGCTTCAGTCCACGTTTTATCTTTTTATTTGAGCAGAGGGTGGGCCAATCCTTAAGGTTTGTGGAGATGGTCGTCTTTCAATTGTTGCAATTAATTTATTTGTGGGTCGGCAAAATTCCTTTTCCTTCAAAATAAAATTAGTGTTCATCAAGGTTTTTTTTTAATAAAATTAATGCATGGCCAAGTCCTAAACAAATCACCCAAAAAATGCAGATGGTGGGCCAATTTTTTTTTTTTTTTTGTTAATCCGGGGTGTCTGGGCCAGCTTACGCGCATCGTGACTAATCTGAACACTCTGTAAATCCAGTAGACAGGTAAGACACTGCGAGAATGATAGATGTACACATAAAGAGTCAAACTTGAATGCTGAAAAATAGAACAAGTCCCTACCATGACTGCTATGCCACGACCTCAAGGCAGGGTGGGCCAATTCTTAAGGTTTGTGGAGATGGTCTTTCAATTGTTGCAATTAATTTATTTGTGGGTCGGCAAAATTCCTTTTTCTTCGAAATAAAATTAGTGTTCATCAAGGGTTTTTTTTTTTTAATAAAATTAATGCATGGCCAAGTCCTAAAACAAATCACCCAAAAAATGCATTTGCATCTATTTATGCTTTTTTCTAGCCGTTTTACAAAGTAAAAAAGAAGAAGAAGAAGCAACATATTTGCACATGACATCATTTGATAAAGTATTTTGTTTTAGCATTTTCACACACAAAAAAAAAACGAATGAAGAAAATACAAAAATTCTTTACATGCATATTTGGACTTAATAACAAGTTTGTTAAAACCATTAGACCGATATACCTAGGTTTTCAAAATAATAAAACCATTAACCTTGTGTTTTTAAAAATAAAAGATATTTGTTATTCATGTTTAAGAAATGGACTCATAGCAAGCCATCTGGAACAATAAAAATAATAACACGGTTCGTAAATTTTCATGAAAAAATATTTTCAATTCATTTTTTTTATTTCCTTACGTTAGAGTCAGGAATAACGACTTGAATTGATATCCACCAATGCTAAAAATGAGAATATCATCTTAATATTTATTTATGTCAGAATCAGGAATGTTTATATTTACCAATGCAAAAATTAGGAATACTCTTTGCAAGCCCCTAGATTGAAATTTTAAGAAATTATTGAAAAGCTTTTAAATCAATTCAAATATGTATTAATCGGAAAAAATAAATACAAACTCTTCGGTACAAAATAAAAATGTGTGAGTTCTATCAATTAGTGGTAAACTTTTATTATAAGAAATAAATAAAAATAAAATAAAGATGTAATTAATTGAAATGGAGTTTTTATTAGGGATAAATAGGGATGAAAGTCTCTAATGAATTAGTTTGAAAATATTAATGATTTAAATAAATAAAAAAATATGCAAATTTGGATTTTTGAGTAAAAATATTTTTTATTGTCTAGTTTTACATTATAAGACATAACTCTCAATCCAATTGCTGGATCAGACTGAAATTTTTGAAGTAGTCTCCCGGCATATTGTTCTACCTTAGATTAAACTTTAGGTAAACTAGAGCTCATGAAGGTTGTACGAAATTACCAATAGCCAAGAAGAAATACAGAGAAAATATAAGTTTTTTTATTTTCAGCTAGAGAAACATGTAGGTGCTTAACACCTTATCTCTTTATTTTATTGTTATAAGTTTCTTTAATTTATATTGTTTTATTATGGTATTCAAAAAGGGTAATAAAGAGGATATATGAGAAATGAAGGTAACATATAGAAATGGAAATGGTTAAGAAAAAGGTGAAAGAAAAATGTGAAATAAAAGACAAGCTTGTTATCTTCGATGGAAGCCAATGAAAGACAAGCTTGCCATCTTTGATGGAAGCCAATAAGTGTTAAACTTACTGCCTTGTACGGAAGTCATTGAATGTTAAGTTTGTTGTCATAGACGGAGGTAAATGAATGGTAAAGTTTAAAAATATTGACAATATCTAATGATAGTAGAGTGTTAATAGATGGTCATTGGTAAGGACAACCAAAGAGAAAAATATGAATGAATTTAAAAGGAAAATTTATGAAGTTAGCAATAAGGTTTGGAATGAAAAAGTTAGAATATAGATATGGATGTAAAAAGTTATTGATCTTGCCTATTATTATCAAATTCATTTCATGAAATTAAGTACTGAATCCGTTTATTATTTTGTGATTATATGTGTTGCAGGATGATCACACATTATAGGACAACCTGAAGTTTAAAATTGACCAGTACCCTAAGTGGTACTAGAGGTGTCAGTGTTACTGATGATCGGGAATTTAAATTGACCAGTAACCTCAGTGGTACTAGAGGCATCAATATGACTGACGACTAAGAATTTAAATTGACTAGTACCCTGAGAGATACTAGAGGTGTTAGTTTATCAGATGATCGAGAATTTATGTGACTGATTTGTCTTAAAAGGATTAGAGGCATTGGAGTGACATATGTCCATAATGATGTGTTGGGCTAATTTATTTGAATGATATTAGAGAAATTAATAGTATTGTTAGATATTTATGGATTAATCAAATTATTTAAGTGTTAGTTAACGATGTTCGTAATTTAATAAATATTGTTCCAATTAGATATATTAATTGTTAGATAATGTTTCTTATAATGTAAGTTAATTTGACTACAATATTCTCACAAGTTCGAGCTAAGCAATAAACTATTTTATTTTTACTTAGGATAGTAGTCTTTAATGTTATATCTAGGAATATCATAAACTTCTTATGTAATGTAATTTTAATAAAGCCTTTTGATATGTAAGTAAATTTAATATTAAAAATGTTTATATAAACTTAAATTCTCTAGTTTCGTTGAAATATTAGTGTAAAATCTTACTCCTTTATATTATAGATAGAAATATATGGGATTTAATTTACTATTCTTCTATACCTTGTCTATGTTAAATTTTTGTAAGATAAATGTGTAGTAATTAGTATGTAGAATATGAAATGAAAAGTTGAAAGAATAGATATAATTTATTTTATACCTTGAATATGTTAAATCATGTTTTAAATGTTGAGGCCGTTATAAGATCTTTCATGTTTAGCATTTCCTTGTCAAAATCTCTAGAGATATATTTGGATGCTTTGATCTTTTTATCGGGTGATAGAAAAGACTCTAAGCATGCTTTTTTTAATTGAAATACTAGTGACGAGATAAAAGATGAGCCTTAACATAAAAATCATGAAGACCAATGATAGAGTTAAACTTAAGGTTGTGATACTAGACCTGAGCGTATCTACAGAATATCATTAGTAGATTTTGCACATAACATTACTCTTTTGCATTACAAGCTTTATGATGCTTCTTATATTTTGTATGTGCTCTATAGGATCTATAAGACCATTATAGTTGCCTAGGTTAGCCTTTGTAGAGACACTGTCTTTAAAGAAATAAGTGTGTAACACTCGATGACACGATGAAAAGTCTCATACTTGGTGGTGATGATGTTCATCCTTAATAACTCGTGTATTTATTAATCTCATTTGTGTTTGTGTCTTGTTTATTAAGAGCATGTGAGTGAGATTTTAAAAAATCTTTTATGGTGAAAGCCATTGTTATGGCTATTGTCTATTAAAGAGTGCTTTTTATATCGAGAATGCCTTATTTATAGAGTTGAAATATCATCCATGCTTTACATATTGTTTTATGCTCTTTCTTCATGAAGTTTGAGTTATCTCTATGCATTTAGTGTACATGATGGAGTCGTGTGTTGTATTTTCTATTGATGGAATAGAAAAGTGAGAAGCTATTCTTATATGACTAGAACAATATTTTTTAACGCTTGCACTGATGGAGTAGATGGAGATACGAGGGAGTTATTATAATGGTGAGATAAATTATTCTCATATATCCTAGAGTTTCGCCAGCCATTGAAATAGCTTTTGGTGAAAGAGAATGAACTAGTTTTTGTTCAGTTTCAACAGATGGTGCCACTATGAAGTCGAGAAAAACTTTATATAAGAATTGATTTTTCCAAGGTTTGTAATCTTGGGCTGATCCGTAAGCTTTCCTGCAAAACAAGTCCCATGTGGGCATAGGGGACACTCCGATGCTTAAGTTATTAAAATATAATAGGAGAAAATAATGTATGGTAAATAGAAAAATAACAGGAAAATGTAAGAGAAGTTATATGTTATATAAACTAATGAGTGGTTGTTTGTGGTTCTATAAATTGTTTGGTGGTTGTTTATGACTCTAGTAGTCGTGAATGGTTATTGTTGGTTCTTGAGATTGTTGGGTGGTTGATGGTCATGTATAAGATTGCATGGCCAAAACTTTAATGGTTTCGTGTAAAGACAAAGAAGTAGGACTTGTTTATTCTTACAAGTAACTGCGGTATTTATACACCCGGTTCTTAAACTTACTTCATGGAGAACAAAAATATTTTTTTAGAAAATTGAATTACTGAATATTGCCATGTTTGCCATTAATGGTGATGTTTGTGGCAAAACTTTCATAGAAAGTTGAGGAGTGTTATGACATGCGCGTCATCGGTGAAGATGTTGGCTAGTTATAGCATTAAAAAATAACTATTGGCTAGAAACGCGGTGCCTGCACTGCATATATAAAGCAATGCAAGATTAAATCAATGCTCGAAATACTAAATTTGTAGCTGTTCCAGCATGACCCCAAACAACTAAGAAACATGTCGCTTGATAGTTGAAATGCTAGTCGTTTGGACCTAGCCTAAACGACCAACATGGCTAATGAGTGCGATGTATACACCAATTTTTTTTTTTTAATTTCTGAATTTTTCTGTATCATTAAGTCCGATATTAAAACATTACCAAAATTCTAGAGGATAGCTTGCCATTAAAAATGACCCGAGAAAGGAACAATATATGGAATGAAAAACAAGAATCTGACGAGCTACCAACCCCTAGGCAAGGACAAAACCGAAACATCATCATTTTATAAAGTCGCAGTACTCCAAGTCTTTGTGAATAGGAAAAAGTAAGTCTTCAATCAAAATTTAAGCTTAGTTTGGATTATACTGATTTTAGAATATTTTTTTACTCAGATAAAAAAACAGAGTACTGGCCACTGGGATCTAAAAATATAATTTACCATACTGTCAACATTTGAAATATCATTTATTAAATAATTGAATAAAAAACAGAGTATATGTAATTATGTATTATGACACATAACTCGACATGAAGCTCTTTATTTCGCCTTTGCTTTCCCGCAGAAGTCCCATCTCCCTCCCCTCGCCCTCTCTTTAAAAAAATAGCCCTTTTTATTATTCTCTCTGCCACCCAGCCCCAGCCCCAGCATCACCACCAACACCAACACTTTCTTCTCCTTATTGGATCAAATCAGGTTCCTTTAACATTTCTCCAATCAATCAAATGATTCTCAATGTCTGTTTTTTAATGTAAATCTAGGTTGTTTTTTTTTTTTTTTTCTTTTTGCCTAATTTTGGTTGTAAGTTTGATTAATTGTAATTGATCCTGTCACACGTGATCATCTTGTTTTATTTAACGTTTCTGTCTAAATAAAAACGGGGTTCGGGATTTTTTTTCTTAATCAAATTGATTTGATGCTGAAAACTGAAAACTCTATGTTCATCTTTTGTTTCAAAATTAATGATTGATTGCTGATTATTTATTTTTTCTGCAGGTTTTTGTGTGTGTGTGTGGGGAGGGGGTTGTAGATCGGTAATATAATATATTGGTTTCTGGCTCGAGTTTCAAGCTAATCGAGTCATTTGATAGTCTTGCTCTTTGTGGTTTAATGTGAAGTTGTGACTGTTGGTTGGGAAGAGGCATGTAATTTAGGTTTTTTTTTTTTTTTGGGAGGTGGGTTTTTGTATTAAGGCTGTTATAGCTTATAAATGGGTGTGAGTTATATAGCGATTTCAGCAGTATGTACGGCTTTGAGTTTTGTGGGTCTTCAATGGTGGACAGAGGTGTCTTTAGATAGATTGAGATCAGATGGTTTGATTGGTGAGAATTTTATCAACTCGGAGAATGTCAACCGCGCGCTTGAGCTTCTGTTCAGTTCTTATGCAACCATTGCATTGTTGGTGAATTTTGTATTCAATGTATTTCTACTACTCAATCTTTGTCTCAAGGTGAGTTCTTTCAACTTTTTCCAAATGGGTTCTGGTTTATAACTATTGATTTTTTAATATTTATCTTCAGAGATTTATGTAGTGACTTGAGCAATTTGTGTAGGAGGATCTACTTAAGTTTTAAGTTCTGACACAAAAATATGGTGAAATACGATTCTTATAAATTTATACTATCATTTTCTACAGTTTGCATGCTTGCTAGGTTGTTATTGCATGTCTAATGGTGTGCATATTGTGTCTAAAGGAACAAGGCTATTGCTTTAGAATAGAAGTTAGCACATAAATTGCTGCCTGAAAGAAATGGGATGCCATCTTGTTCTTGTATGTTTATAAGCAGAATGATAAATTATTGTGCACATAGGATGTTTTCTTTTGGTCTTTTATGATTTATTGCTTAGAGAAATTGAGGGGAGTTTCAAAGTCAGATATGTAACAGGAAGCCCTTCTGATTTGATCACCTTTACTTGCACTACTTGATGTTATGTCCTCGCTGTACTTTTTGCTTCATTCTTTTCCAGTAAAATCTTCTTATTTGAAAAAGAGAGATGAGCTTTATACAAACTCAAGGCTACTGGAACTAGGAAAAGATATTCTTGGAATCCATGGACTGAAAATTTGAATTCAAGCTTCAATATCTTGCAAGTGGCATCACTAACATACCTAGCATTGTTTACATTAATCTTCTATAAGTTTCCTGCCTTTTTTTTTATATAGTGTCTAGCCCATATCAATTGAGCGAAATAGCTCAAATATGGAATTGTGTGTTTGATTCCTCATTGGTTATCATATCGATGAACTTGCTTTCCTTCATAAATATTGCTTTGATGGTTCTTGTTTTGTTGTTGAACATGCAGACTATTTTCTTTGGAGAGTTATATTCTTCTGAAACTCGAAAACTAGTGGAACGTCTTATTAATTATGCTATTTACAAGGTAAGTATCCTCACCAAGTGTCTAGATGGAAAGTGTTTTACTTTTTTATTATTCACCATAGTACTGGACAGGCTACTTCATTCAAACCACTGTATTAGCTCTGTTTGCACTTCGAGTTTGTAGTAATACTTTCTTGGGCCTACAGTCAGGATTTATTGAACAAGCTAAAATAATGAGAAAGAAGGCCGTATAAGACAATTTGATTTTAAGTGTTTGTTCAGCCTTCTTTTTTTCTCCTAATTTTTGCACCACCAACTTCTCAGAGACAAGAATATCTAGCATTTGCTTCTCTTTTTATGTTCCTTTTGCTATTTTTTTCTTTTCTTTTTGAATCATTTGGGCCTGCTGTTATGCAATCTGCCTGTCAAGTTGTAATTTTGGTTAGCAGGCTGGTAAATGTTTTGAATTTGGGAAAAGTATTAGTTCTCATGATGATGATTTGATTGTTGGTTTGGAATAGGGTATCTTTGAATTGAAGTTTGATAAGGCTAGTTAGTCTGTTGAAACTCTGTGTTTGTAGTTCTGTAATTGCTGTATTTTTTTTATTCATGAATATTGTACAGGGAACCTTTCTGCCACTGGTTATTCCACCAACAATTTCTCAAACAGGTCTCTGGTCAATTTGGTTGACTGTTCTATGTTCTTTAAAGGTTGGTGGCACTTGTTTTAATAAAAAAAAAACCTGTCGTTTTAATTTCATCATAGAAGTAATAAAATTGCTGGGATTTTGCATGGTGTTGCAGATGTTTCAAGCACTAGCTAGAGATCGACTTGAACGTTTGAATGCATCTCCTTCTGCAACTCCATGGACATATCTTCGTGTTTATTCAGCATTGTTGCTGGTCCTCTCTGTTGACTTTTTCTGGTATTCTTTGGTAACCTAATCTTGTATTGATAAACATGATTTTGGAAATTCACTTCTTGCCCTTCTTTCTATGATAGTGGCAATAAAGCTCAATGAGAACCTGATCTCATCACTGTTTGAAATATCTGCAATGGGTAGTACAATTTGACTTTTGGTAAAAGCTATAAAAATAATGTACACTTGTGTATCGGACACCATATTGGGAAGTAGAAGACCGGAGCACAGCACCACTTGTTTCAATTAAGAGAGAACGTTTTTCTTTGGCACTGCACATATGAAATTAACTTTCCTTTTGTTTTATTTGTGCTAACCTTGTGTTGGTGGAAATGGATGGGGTGGTTTTGGAGGAGCAGTGGCTGGGAGTGGTCATGATGGTTGACTAACCGAGACAGAGTGGTGGATTAGGTTGCTTAGTTTCTCCGTTTTCCACAAACATTCTGTTCCTAAATTCTGAGCGGGGCCCATGGGGGGCTGCACCTGTATCAGAAACAACTTATCTTTTTGAAATAACAGGTCTATATGGGGAAGGTGATAATATACTAATTCTCACATTTTTCACATGGTCGCATATGAGGGAATTGCTTAACTTGCTTTTTCTGTGGAAGCTGTTTGCATTTGACTCTGTTGATTGAATCATGAGAAAACACTTTATTTCTACAACATTTTGGTGGTTGCAGGATACAGATGTGTTTCGTGATATACAGAAGTACGGGCTCGTCCATGTTTCTGTTGTTGTTCTTTGAGCCTTTCAGTATTGCTTTTGAGACCATGCAAGTAATGTCTCTGAAGAATATATTTTATAGTTTGATACATTAATTTGTTATATAAATCTCAGTGAGACCGTAGCAAATGTTGACAAGGTTATATTCTCTTTAGGCTATGCTGGTTCATGGATTTCAGTTGCTTGAGATTTGGTTCCATCATTCGGCTGGGAATAGCACAAATTGCCAAAGGTTCAAGTTTTTTGATGCAATGAGAGCAGGTACTTCCTGAACTTTTATTCTGCTATATGAATGCCAGTATCTTAGATTGAATTGGTTGGCTGGCTGCAGTTTTTTTTAATATGGCCAGTATACTACAGAGGGCAATTTACCTTGGAGACCAGGCACAATGTAAAGAAGCTGCCTGAACAAAGTCAATTTCCAAAATGCAATGCTAAATATTTCAACCTAAAAATTCAACACTTATTGTAGAAATCTAAAACAGTGAAGTGCAAGCTTTGTTATGCCGAAACCTATATCTTAAGTTAGCAACACTTCTAAATGCCACTTCTTCCCGTCGCATCCGTCTTCAGGACGATCTAGTCACACAGTTTCACGTCTTAGTGAGTGCAGTATTTCCCCCCTCCTGCTTGTTGAAAGCTAAAAAAGTATAACTCATTCGAGAGAACTTGGTGGTCTTAAGAAAGGTTCGGGTGGGGGGTTCTCTTAAGAATAAAGAGGATGAATAGAAGATAATTCATCTTCATGCTAACAGAAGAGCGGATCCAATACCAAGATGAAACATAATCATGTGTATTTTCTGTTTGCCCTAAAGACGAAGCATTGCTCAATTGCATAAAGTTTGTAGTGTGCAATTACATTGTTTGTGAATGTGAGGGACTGGTACAAGAAATAGAATTTTTAGGGGGGGATGCATTTTATCTGCACTTCACACTTGTTGTCCAGTGACTTTTGTCTTCTCTTGAAATCACATGGATATGTGTGTTATTACAAAATGAACAAATGGAAAGTTCTATATAGTGTAACGGATAGTGTATATGTATGAATAGTTAACAATTAATGATCAAAAGTTGATCAAGGACAAAAATTGGTCACCTAGCTTAAAGATCTTAATTGAAAACAATAAAGCACATTTTTTAAGTGCTTAGCTCTTCGATGAAAAGAGTGCTCCTTTTTTTGCTTAGACCGTATGCAAATCAATGCCCTTTGCCACAAAGTAAAAATTGCTTCTTCCATGGTCTTCAAATTGTGTGCTATAAGGGTACTTTAGATATGATTTTAATGAATCTGGTTGGTAGTCCTATTTTATATACTAGCTAGTTTATTCAACTTTACCATGCTTCTAGTGGATGAATGTGATGGCATTTTCCTGATTGAGTGTGACTGCAGGTTCATTGTTGGAGTGGAAAGGCGTTCTTATCCGGAACTTGGGTTTTTCGCTAGACATGGCAACCTTATTAATGGCACTTGGTCATTATGTGTATATATGGTGGCTTCATGGTGTGGCATTTCATCTTGTGGATGCAGTTCTCTTTTTGAATATACGTGTATGTATTTTGTTCCTCTTTTTATTTGGAACCGTTTAAAATGAATGAATTTATTTATTTTGACACACTGATTTGATGTATTCTGGTAATTTGAGCAGGCATTGCTAAGCGCTATCATAAAGCGTATAAAAGGATTCATCAAGCTTAGAATAGCTTTAGGTGCCCTTCACGCAGCACTTCCTGATGCAACATCTGAAGAGCTACGAGCATATGATGATGAATGTGCTATCTGTAGGGTATGCTTGCTCATTTCTGCTTCCTTTTTAGTTTTCCATTGGATTGTTTAGTGTAATGAATTTTGCAAATGACAGGAACCTATGGCTAAGGCCAAAAGGCTACATTGCAGTCACATATTTCATCTTGTTTGCTTGAGATCTTGGTATGGCTTCGAATCTTTTCGCTTATGTGCACTTTTCTTTGACAATTCAGCGTGTATGATGCTCAATAAATGCTGAATATTGCTCAATAATGCCAGGTTGGATCAGGGTTTAAATGAGATATACTCATGCCCCACTTGTCGGAAGCCACTTTTTGTAGACAGGCCTGAAAATGAAGCAAGTACTCATACTGGAGAAGCTCTAACAGATGAACAACTTGCTCATCAAATAAATGAAGGACGTGATCGGCAAAACACTCCAGGTCATGTGCTGTCTGCTGGAGTATTCCCTAACCAGATTCGGAACTCTATGGAAGGCAGCCCTTGGAGGTAAGAGACCCTTGCCTTCGATCATCAGTCTTTCTTGATTGCCTAGAAATGAGTACAGATTGCTTCTTCTAGCTGAAAAATAATCACCCTCCTCCCTTTTAAGATGGCTGTGGAATTTCTGAAATTAAGAGCCAGTGGACCTTCTGCTATTTAGCAATGGTTAGTCTGTTACCTAGAAGTAGCTCCTTTGTGATAACTAAGGAATTCTAGCTTCTTTGGAAATCTTGAATGGAGATTTGCTCGGGGTATGACTCTGTGGCAACTCTTTAGCTGACTGGCTGTCATATTCTATTAGATCTTATGGTCATGTTTAAGTTGACTTTAACCAAACATCATGCTTTAGAAAACAGAAAAAGTAAATTCCAACACATGCATGTTTCCTTCTACCTAAAGAGGTAGATGGAGGCAAAAGAGATGGTACACTTTAGAGTTCAGATAACCTGGAATGGTGACTCAAGTTTTAAATCCTAATCTGTAATTGGCTCAAATTGCAGTTTCAAACATCTAACTTAGTCTGTCTAATCTTTTATAAAAAGCATTCAATCTTAAGTGAAATGGCAAATGGTCATTGCATAGATTGTGATTTCAAATATTGGTGTCACTTTTTCCATAAACGATTGTGATCTCCCTCTTTCTTGTACCATAGAAGTGCAGGGTTGGATTCAAGTTGGCTACCCACTTGGCCCAGCCAGGGTGGAGATGGGGCTGGTCCCTCAACAGCTATGAGATCTGTTGGATTGGGTAGGGTTCAGATGATGATGAGGCATCTTGCATCTGTGGGAGAAACTTATGCACAAACTGCCCTTGAAGATGCTGCTTGGAGCCTTTGGCCAACGAATCCATCTCACGCTACTCCATCTACCTCTTTCATCCCTCCTGCTGCTGGTGGAAGACGCCCTGGTGGCACTGGTGGTTTACATGTGAGCACCACATCACGCACCACAAATGACAACATAGCAAACATACTTGCCATGGCTGAGACAGTGCGGGAGGTTTTGCCCCACATCCCGGATGAGTTGATACTCCAGGTACTGTTTGGATTTACTTTTGTTAACATGTCCCTAGGCTATTCATTTGTTCCTTGTCTTGTGTGTGCTTTTGTGTGGTTAGTTATGAAGTATGTCTGTGAAGTAAGTTGTCACTTGTCATTATCATTTCCTATCATTTTCCTTGCGTGTTTCTTTTTCTTTTTTTCTTTTTGTACTGATTTCCTCGTCTTCTGCATTGCTTCACTACTTGTGATGATCCTATGCAACACATCTCCATTCTGTTGCTAGTCTTCAGTACTGTAGTGTTAGATGTTTGCTCTGGAAACCTGTTCACAAGATTGAATGTTGACTTAAAAGGATTAGGGTTGGTGCATTTTCATTCATATGAATTAGGAGATGGGATTTATAGTGGAAAATATTTTCTGGACTCCCAACTTTTTTGGTATTCATGTATTACATGTCGAAGCAATTCATTTTCTTAATGTAGTATTCTATGGTTTGTTTAATTAAGAATCCAACGCATCAAAACTTTGCAGGACTTGCAGCGAACAAATTCTGCTACTGTTACTGTAAATAATCTCCTGCAAAGGTGAGATGAATATTCTGTAATGGTTTCATGTGCTCATTAGTCAACCTTGTCCTTCCATATACTGAGTATCTCTGACGGTTTGGGTTGAGCACGACTTTGCCAATGACCCCAGACCGCTCTTTACCCTTTCAATTACCCATAAGCTTCAATATATGTACCAAGGCATTTGTACTTGAGATGGAAAAGAAAGGGGAGGAAGAAGGCACAATTTAGTGTTAGTTTCTCGGTTTCATGTGGAAAAATAAATTACGATACATATAAATAGATGGGCAGGTTGAGGTAGGTGTATGTGTTAGGAGCCTGAAGAGAATTTACCACATCAAGTCAATTTACTCCAAGCTACAAAGGATGCGGCTGCACTGCTCTGTTCTGCATACATAGTGTACAATTATATGAATAAAGTGTATTGTTTGATCTGAGTAGCTCCGGTTAGATTCTGAGGAAACTAATGATTTACTTCTAAAGCATCTCATCAATTGCTAGTTTTCAATCGAAATATTGCAGCCAGTTGTGTTTAGCATCCGCATAGTTCTTTGTTGATGAAATTGTCTGCAATTCATAAAATACTGTTTCATGTTGTCTGCCTCTGCCCTATGCAACACCCAATAACAAATGGTTGTCTTCCAAATCCATTATTCACTTGATTTCTGTCCGAGTAAAGCAGTCGGTTCTTTAAAAGGATTTGACATCTACTGAATAATCATGGAATGGACCTGCAGATTGTAGAGACCTTTGTTCAGTGAGGTTCCCGTGAGAGCCACCTGTAAATTTACTTGTGGTTCAAATGATGGATTATGAGTTTTCCTTTGGCTTTGCTTTGACTGTGTGCAACTTCCACATGATACACACAAACACACACCCCCAACTGTTTAAAAATTTTGGTCAATTTCTCAAATTTAGAATGTGTATGGGAATTTTTGTTTATTGAAATGTTTTTTAAGAAATATATTAAAATAATTTTTGTTATTTAAAAAAAAATTATTTTTGATATTAACATATTAAAATAATTAAAAAAAAAGATTTTTTGAGAACATGGTCATGCAATAATAAACACTGTTATTAGCATAAATAATTGGGCCAGCTTTTTTAAATTCGAAGTCATTTGAGAATTTATCCTTCAATAAAAAAAAAAAAAGAAGTTAGAATTTTTGTCCACTTAAAGCTCAGTCATTCTATTAGATTTTGTAGGTTTGCGTCCATTACTTGGCGTTTAAAAATCACTAATTGTTCCTTTACCATTGAAATTTGATCCAAATATTCAACCCTCCACAAACAATTTAGCCATTTACCTTTAATTTTTGGTTCCTTTAAACCTCCCATCCATTTTTACAAGTGAAAGTCACATGATCTGTGCACAAATTGATCTAAAACCTTGATTTATTTACTTATTTCTGAAGTCTTAGATGAATTTGCCTTTTGAGCATAAATAATAAAAAATATATTTAAAAAGGTAATAAAAGTATCTATAAAAAATAAAAAATAAATAACTCTTCTTTTCATAAAAATTGAAAAAGAAAAATATTTCAATTTTTGGCTTTTTGTTTTTTTACAATTTAATTTATTGTTTTAAAAAATTATTTTTATTTTAAGTCATGCGCGTGGCACTTACCTAGACTTTGATTTGGTCAGTTGATGCCTCGTATCCAATCTAGCAAAAAAATGGATGGGTAGTTTAAAGTAATATATATATGTATGTATATGAAAGTAAAGGGTTTAATATGATCAAATTGTTTGTAGAGGGGTTGGGTTTGATCAAATTTCAATAGTAGAGAGATAAATGGTGATTTTCAAACCTTAATTAATGAGCATATCCTCACAAAATCTAATAAAATCATCCAATTTCAAATTGATGAAAGTTGTAGGAGGTGAATTCTGATTTTTCTTTCCTTACAAAATGATTTAATTTTTTTTTTTTTCTAATCAAGCGTCGAGCAATTACATTAAATGAATCCTAAGAGGTGTAGCTAGCTCAACTAGTTAAATTCTAGATTTGTTCCCTATAAATCACCAGTTCGAGTTCTACAAACCTCATGGCCACTGAAAGTTTACATGGTCGTTAACTTCATGGCCCGTGAGATTAATCGAGATACACACAAGCTGACCCGGACACCCACATTAATCTAAAAACAAAATTTACATTAAACGAGGTAAAAACAGGCCACAGATCACTCCTAATTTCCCGAGCTTTATAATACCTTATATGGCCGGAGCTTTGCATGTAATGGAAGTTGATTGTTATGGGGTAACCTTCGAAGCACTTCGAGAGACAACCAACCTTTTCAATGCCTGTATAATTTATTGCCACATTAATGCAGTTAAAGTAAAATATTTGCATGCAAATTTCTAGAACGGTAACGTCAAGGTAACATGGTGGGCAAGAGCTCCAAACACGGAGCCACGGGCATGAGACCAGACGACAAGATTTGGTGTTATTGGGTAATTAGGAAATTAACAAATGCGCAGGCTCATCTGCTCTGTAGCTTTGAAATCCTAACATTTTGTTCTCTTTTGACTTCCTCCACTTGCATGCACATATCTTGCTTCTCCCATGGTAATTAATATTCTTTTACTCGTATGGCGACATTATAGCTCTGTGTTTTACTTATTTATTTTTTCATTTTATATATTAGTTCGTTTAATTATTAATCTAGATGTCGGAGAAAATTAATCGATCACCAGTTGCTTAAAACTACACTAGGGACTAGCTCATTTACGGAGAAAATAATGGGTGACGATTAGTTTAATAAGCAAAGTCAGTACCATACGGGAATAAATCAAGAAAAAAGTGAAAAATTTGCAGCCTTTTTTTCTCTCCTGATATGTTGTTCTTCCATTCTCTTAGAAGAGAGAAGCCCACTGTGGTTTGGAGGTCCCTTGCTGAGAAAATGACTGGTTAGATTAGGGGGACAAGGCCACCATACCCTAAATTTCCTTCTCATGAGTCTCATCATATCGGTGTACTCAGATTCCCTTCTCATACGTCTCTGCTTGGCCCCACAAAATTAACCCTTTTGAATACAAATATAAATAGCAACATATATAGTCTTCTACATCCCATCACATATAATATCTCGAGCACTTCTTAATCACCTCCCACACACTAATTAACTGTATCTTTCTAGTTTCTTGTCTCTCTACGAATCATGCACTCCTTCAAATCCTCACTTTTCATTTTTCTCTTGTCTCTTTCCATGCACGCAATATGTAATGCTCGAAATATTGGGGTGGTGAACGAGGGTTTTCATGCAAAAGTCTTGTTCTCTGCCAAGGTTGGTATCCTGAACTTCCATTACCACATATGTCGTGGATTCTTTGATTAGATATTGCCTTCGCCTTCTGTGCGTGTAATTTTATTTTTTTGGGCCTGGTGCATGCAGGTTGGAGAGAAAGTTGAACACAGCACAGATACAGTTCATGGAACTAATGATAGAGAGGGCGCCATCCGTGGAAAGAGTAGTGCTCCTGGTGCTGCAATTATGACTCGAGAATCAAAGGATTCAAAGGCTATCACCAAAAGTTCAGGTCATGATCAAAATCCCATCAAGCCTCTTGTTTCAGTTTCTTGGTATGCGCCTCACAAGAACCACCGTCAAATTGCTGGGTTTCACTCAGATTAATTATGCTATGCCTAGCCAGAACACGAACACCTTCTCATAACTGATCAATTCCCTCTTTAACACTTACATTATGCATTTATGCCCACAATTTCTTTATCTGATAACGAAGTTATCCAAAATATATAGCCCATATACTTCTCTCCGAGACACTGGCAATTTTTTAATCCAAGACACGCACCGATTCCATACAGCTCGAGCAAGTCCTTAACCAACACAGCATTTTTGTCCTTACAAATTTGAGAAGCTACTTTTCTTTATGAAGCTATTCTACTATATATATTTACCTTTTTGAGATTTTATTATACTAATTAAGAATGTAGTAATTAAGTAAGATTGTTATTTTACTACTGCTCTTCGCCTTGCTATAACTACAGCCAGTATCCCAGTATATTAATTGCTTAGTTTCTCACCCAGTTTTGGACGGAAAAATCTTCTATATGATCCATTATTGTCTCTCATGCTGTTTGTTTGATCTTCTTATAGTCATTAATTAGTTGTATCAATTACGTTTTCAAACAGTACTATTTTCTGATAGGGATGGAACATGCAGGTATTCAGATTCTTAAGTCTCTTAACGGCCTTGTGGTATCGCTTAAGGCAATGAATATAGAGGTAATGATACTTAATGCTTTTGACGTTATTTATATATATGCCTAGGGCAGTAAAAAAAGTGAGCAGGTGCTCCTGAACCATCACTTTCATCTTGTCCGTGATGAGAGTGAGAAGGGAAATTGATCAATGCATGATTATCTACAGGTGCCTCTAAGCATTAGTGGGGCTACATTGCATGAAGCAGTAAAGTACTTTTGAAATAAAATCTGTGCTGTGTGCAAACTGTATAGCACAAGTTTTGTTATCAATTTTGGTGTCTGATGTGGCTATCTTGGCTACTAAAAATGGTTTTTGATAAACTTCATTCATAGAAAAGGAAAAAGGAAGAAGAACTCAATAGTCATCATCATCATCATATATATACTGATCAATCATATTCACCGAGAAATTGATCAGCGACCTCTCACAATAATTGATATTTACTGATTACTGTGTTAGAGATATAAAATTGATCATCATTGAAGTTGTGATCACATATTTTGAAGAATGAAACCAAGGAAATGTGCCACACCAAAATATATATATAACATGGAGATTATGATGTGTTGTTCATGTAGGGATATTCAACAAGGCGAGCACTATCAGTAGCAGGATTTGGTTCCAATAATGTCAAGAAAGCCATGGAATCCGGTGAGAACGAAGTAGAAGAGGATGCTGAGGTGATAGATTATGAACCACCACATCGGACGCCACCAATTCACAATAGAAAAACCTTAGTTATAGCTGTCTAATATAGTATTTCATGAAAACGAAATTAATGGTCTCTACAACTTTGACTACACACACCACCACACACTCTCTTTGGTATAGGAAACAGAAGGTTCTTAGATTGAAAAAGATTTAAGTAGAAGCAAGCATGCATGAAGGATGAACAATTAGCATTGGCCAGGATATATATATATATATATATATATATATATATATATATATATATATATATAGATGGGTATTGCATACGGATGGCTTAGTACGTAGGGAACCCTCAATGTTGTAATAATATTTGTTCTTATCTTTTGGTTCTCATGAAGTGGGATATATATTCCATCTTATCTTCTTCTTCTTCTTCTTCTCCTGTCATTGATTTGAAAATTAATAAATCTCATGAGCTCATTAATTGTTTTAAAAAAAATGGTGACCAACGGCGAAAATGTGATAATTAAGTAGTGCTTTTGAGTGTCCGTACATTACGTTAAGGGATGTTTGTGATCTAGATATTCGTTGCTAGCAAGAGCTCATATGCTTTCAATTCGCAAAAAAAAAATTATCTGACCACTAATTAATTATATAATTATAGTAATCGCCAATTAAACCACCTTGTAATTATATCTATAAAACTACAATAAAAGTAAGAAAGAGCAATATTATATATATTTGAGAGAAAAAATCTAAAAACTGTTGTGACAAATTATTCTTGTTGTACGTACGTAGAAAAACTAAATACAATATAGTTTATTATACAACATTCAAGAACTAAAAAATACACGAATTAAACATTAATTATGGACCGATAAATGAATGCAATTATGAATATTCATGAACCAAACCAACATTCCATTCTTAACAGATGGTTGCGTAATTAATAAATGGTTTTTAAAATAAAATAAAGCTATTAGTTTTCTCAATTATAATGAAATAAAAAAAGAACAGATCATACACGTAGAGGGATCCAGTCGTGTAGTCCAAGACTCATTTTGTACTTTTATAAACATATATATATACAATCAAGAATCCTAGAATAAATGTCAAAAAATGTTTTCTTCATCAGCGATTATAGATAATTTTGATTCATGGTATCTTTTTTTAACAGTAGATTGAACAGTGGACTAACCAAGAAACATTTCACTTTTGCTTGACATGTAAATGTAGCCGTCGTACTTCATAATAGCAGAGTCCAGATCATGCAAAGTCTGCAATCTCAAGTTGAGTTACAGATTTGTTCCCCTACTAAAGAGAAAAAGAAAACGAAAAAGATCTTTGGCCCCAGGCCACTCCCCACTCTCCTCCCAGTGCCCTCCATTCCCAGCCCTGGTGGGTGGTTTGTGCCTTTCAGTTACTGATAGGATCGATGAAGACTTAAAATAAGATATAAGAGTTATTCCATGAACCCTCTCACAAGTCATAATATTAGAGGCACCGTCAATTTGAAGGCCTGATTTATGAAGCCTTGTTCAGAAGCAATTGGCAAGAGGAGAGGTAGGCTGCTACGAGAGATCAAAAATGGTCTCGCCTAGCTCCATACAACTTATAATATTATGGTAGGTCTAATTCACCTAGCTAGCTGGTAATTTTATAACCTTCAGGGCAACGATGAATTGTTTCGATAATTAACCTTAATTATTTTTTCTCCTTGAAGTCAATATTGCTTGTTAATCATCACCTAGCTAGCAAGCTCGTCTTTTTATGGATGAGAGCTATATATAGCCACATTAATTCATAACCAAGAAAGGCATTAAATTTAATGATTTGAAAGTCACTTTTCAAACTTTGCTCAAATGTGATTTGAGGTCATGGAACATAAGAACACGCATCAGTTATACTTAGAACAGAGATCCAACTTTTAATCCCCTCGTCTAGAAAATCAACTATTAATTTATACAAGCAGAAATCGTAATTTCTTAAAAACTTTAAGTACAGTAGAAGAAACTAACTTGTGGTCATTTGTCTAGTACTGCTATTCTAGTTTCATAATTAAACAATTTATCTATAATTGACTATAAACTAAAAAAATAGGGTGGTTTTACTTTACTCATTCTAGAAAAATATTATTTATTGGAATAATGTATATTGTTTGTTTTAACCTTTGATTTTTTTTAATTTTAATCTTTAATATTATATTTATTTTTTATTGAGTTATCACACTCTTATAACACGAATTATAGATTTGACAAGTTAACTCAATTGACTCAAGTTTTTTTTTTATTAAATCTTCTTTTTTAATTTTATCTTTTAATATTAAATTGATTGGAAATTAAATTTTATTATTTATTTTATTTACTTTCTATTATATTATTTTTGTTTTATAATTCAAAAATAGTATTCTCAAGAAAACCATCTTATAATTAAATTGAACATAACCCGCGGTGTAGCGCGGTTGAATTACCTAAGTAGTAGACTATACATACTCATGGGTTTCTGAACTCGGGGAATGTAGGGTTAGACTAACGATAGCTTCTTAAAGGAACAGGACAGCAGGATGGTTATCATTTCAAGAGTGTCTCCGACCCAGACAAATCTTAATCAGTTGTAATAGCACAGTAGGTAGCCCTATTACAAAAATCAAGGCAAAAAAGTGGAAGCACTATGTTTTAGAAAGTTTGAACAATCAAACTTTAATAAATACATGCTCAAATCCCCAAGAGAAGTTTCGATGCCGAACATATGCAAAGTGACAAACTTGAGATGGTGAAGAAAATCACATCAAGCTAGAAACATCGGAGATGGAATTAGCACGCCGTAATTTACTCGAGCTAGACATGCCACAGTAAATCTTGGGGGTTGCGACCAAATTATGCTGGCATTTCAAGAGACAATGCCATCATTTATCGTGACAAATCGTGACTTATAAGCTCACTGAACTAGAAGAGTTTTCTTATGTAATACATGAATCTTCTCGAGGATACTTTACTCTAGCTAGGAATGTTATTGGGTGGCGCAAGTCATGTCACTAGCTAAGATTCAAATTCTTACATGGATGTTCATGAGAATTTAAATTAGTTGATATAATTAATGAGTCATAATACACTATCATCAGCTATTATAATAAATTTACATGTGATTGGTTTGATTCATACGAATCTGATGTATATATATTAATGATTTATAGTAAAAAATATTTTTTGAGAAATTATTTTTTTTATTTTAGTTTAACGTGGGAGACGGGCCAGCTTGCGCGCACCTCGACTAATCTCACGGGTCCTAAAGTTAACGACCATGTAAGGCTCCAGTGGCCATCATATGAGCAATCACAGGGCTCGAACCTGAGACCACAAAGAGAATAAACCTCTTGATTCCAAGTTCTTATAACTGAGCCACCACCTAGATAGCTCAACCGAAGATGAAGGGTTTTTTCCCCATCAATGCACAAAAAAAAACACGTGAAAGGCAAGAATAAGGCTGGACAAAAGGGATAAAGATGGTTAGTTTAAGGTTTAAACTAACTAGTTTGTTAATAAGTCATCGATAACTAATTAATCTGCAGGATGGAACTATTTGTTAGAATTAATTTATGGACAGCAATTAGGGATAGCGATGAGCAAATTTTGGGCCGACAATACATTGTCTAACTTTATCCCATACATAATGGGAGAAATTGCTCGAAAGAGTTTTATTTCTACATTAGATTCGGAATAGGATAGAAATTCACTGCAAACAACTGTTAATATATATATATATATATATATATATATATATGTATGTATGTATGTATGTATGTTTGTATCTGTGTGTGTGTGTATGAAAAGGTTTAGTTGTGTAATTAATATCAAAATAAATATTGCTTTTAGTGTGTAATTAATTTTAACTCAAATCTAACAGCTAATCTATCTTGAAATTAAATTTAATTATTAGTAAAAAAAAAAGACTACAATTAATTATTTTGAAAATGAAAAGATATAATTAAATTAAGGAATAAAAAAAAAGTAGCAACAATATTTATTTTAATTTTAGGCAAGCCCATGTACTTTATCCAAGTTCTAGCCCACCTCTTTTAACGCAAAAACTCAATTGTTATATAAGATAGTTATGTCAAATAATCATCTCAACTCAATAGCTTAAACTTTAGGTGATGTTCCAAGATATGATTTATATTATTCTCTAACACACCTCCTCAAGTGAAAGCCTTTTTAACTTGAAACTTGCACGGGTCCATGTTACCTTGTGTTTAATTTTTATCAAATAAATAGGGATGGTGAGATTCGAACTCGTGACCGCTTGGTCATCAAGGCTCTGATACCACGTCAAAGAATCATCTAAACCCAATAACTTAAGTTTTTAAGTAAGACCTCAAGATAAGATTTATATTATTCTCTAACAAGTTCTCCGTCTTTTCACGATTTAATTCGAGTTTAATGAATATTAATTTGAATGAATATTTTTTTATGGATAATTATTTTATTCAATAAGTAATAAATATTATCAAATTTAACCATATATATATAATCAAATATAATATATAAATATCTTAATATTTGCGTATTACACATACATATATGTATGTGTGTGTGTAATATTTATAATTTTTTAGATAATGAATGTATAAGTAGGTACATAAAATCCAAGAAATATAATATGAATATTTAATTTGTTATCTGTTAAATAATAAAATATAAAAAAGGGAGAAACCCGACCCGGTGCTATCCGTCCCATCTTCCAACCTCATGATAAAAAAGGCCTACCTTTCCCTTTTATCAAAGTGTTGGATATGTTAATAAACGTGGGAGCCCATGGCCCAATGGCCAATCCCAAGAACTGGGCCTCAAGCCTCTGAGTAGGTCGCTGGCAAATCTAAAACAAAACATTCAAGAGAAAGTGCAGTCTTAATTTATTTTATGTTCTATAACTGAAATTTTAGCTTCTAATTTTATTATATTGACTACTGTAGTGATGATACTAGCTACCCGCGGGTTTAATTTTTTAATTTTAATATTTTATCTATTATTTATTGGGTAAAAAATTTATATATTAATACAATATCCATCGTATTTCAATATATATATATATATATATTGTACTAAAAAAAGTAATAATATTAATATTATATTCATTATTTATCGGATAAGATTACTATCTAAACAATATTTTTATTAAAGCTCATCGAGATTCGGATCAAATTGCCATTAATGCTGCTTACTTACTTACAGCAAGAAAGAGACGGGCGGGCATGGTGCTGCAACCGTCTTCAAAACCAACTTCATAACGTACCAGTTCTGCTGTCTTATTAATTTAATTTAAACGGATTGATCGAAAGGAATTCAGTGGCTTACATAAGAAATAGAAGCGACATGTACCTTCTTAATCATAACTAGAGGATCGTAGCCCTTAGGGCTTCAGTACATATTGCAGGCACATGGTGGGGCTCACCACGAACAATCAATGGCCTCCCGCATCTTGTTCTTGGGGTTTTATAATTTGCAGCTCTCCCACTCTTGTTTAAATGGGCCTGGTGAAAAGGACTTGTTGTTTTTCTCTAGGGTTAAAGTTAAGAGTTTTGCTGACAATCTTCCTGCTGGACATTAAAGTTGTTTATTTCTCAAGGAAGAAAAAAACAGAGAGCGATGACAAGAAGAACATCAGAGAGTTGACTGGATCCTGATTTATACAGGTATTGATCTTGACTTGTACAATGGCACATGTACATTGTACAGAGCACTTCAATTAAACCACTGGTTTTGGACAGAACACGCAGACATCAAATCAAAGGTTCTAGATCGAAATATACAATAGATAAAAAAAACCTTACTAAGCTAAACCTGTTAATTACTTGAATATTCAGGTCTTGAGAAACGGTCCAAATCTGCATATTATAAATAAGTGCTTATAAGAAATAACCTTTGTATTACCTAATAAATTGAGTCCTAATCATGGATTGATTAATATATATATCCTCGTTTTTTTTCAAATGTCAAATGTTATCTATTTGTTCATCATCTAAAATATTCATCTTGCAAGTGTCTAATGATCCACGATGGGAGAGGGTGTGATTTGTTTGAAGCAAAATTTGTCAATTCCCTTCTCTAGAAAGTTACAGGAATGTTTAAAATATAGTGATTTTTTTAAAATTATTTTTAACATTATCCCATCAAAACAAATCAAAAAATATAAAATTAATTAAAAAATTATTTTTTTAGAAATATCTAACGTAATTACAAACCTCCCATGAGTTTGCAATCTTGCGTATATTCTTATAGGATATTCGAATTCGGGTCGGTCCCGCCTTCATTCATGAATCTAATTGTTCCAAGGACGCAAGAGTATGAAAGTGAATGGTCATATGATTTTCTGTTTATAATAATTAAACTCATGTTGGGCTACAAAACCGTAATTTGAAGGCTTATTAGAGATGTTAATTAAGTGCATATGCTCATTACATTACTCCAAACCTATTCTCATGAAATATTTTCTTATTGATGTACTGATGCATGCCTGGATGGTTGATTTAATTTTTATATTTATTTATATATATATTGTCATGTATCTCTCGTTCTCTCTTTTCCTTTATTTAATATTCGTAATTCTATGATGTTTGGCCTTGCGAATAAATGTGTAAAAAAAACGAGAATAGTGAGAATAATATTATTTTATATTTAATTTTTATTAAATAAATAGAGATTGTGAAATTAAGTTGTTAGGTAAGGTCTCAGGATATGATTTGTATTATTCTCTAACACACCCCCTCAAATGGGCTTAATTTTGTTAGATGAGGTCTTAGAATATGATTTATATTATTCTCTAACAAAAAAGATATATTCTCTTCTTTTATTTTTTAGTTCAAATTTTAAGATAATTAGTTATTTTTATTAATTTATTAACTAAATTAGAACTTTAATACATAATATTTATTCCTGTTATGTAAAAGCTAATTATTAGTAGCTGTATTAATTGTTTTCTTTTTAAAATCTATTAATTACTATTTGTATTTCCTTTTCTATAATTAGCCGCACGTTAATCAGTTATTATTTTTTTCTAATTTCCAGTTTTCTTTTTTTTTATCTGTATTTTTATCCAATAATTAGACGCAATATATTTCTATTCAACATTGACGAATTTTATATCTGGAAATTTTTATCCTATCATGATATAATTATAAAAAAATAATAAATTCTAATTTTAAACTGTCAAAACATTGATATTTTTTCCTAAATCCTAAAATATTTACCCCCTGGTTTTTAATTGCCCATGGTCCGTTGTAGCTTGTAGGCTTGAGGAAGCCTTGACGAATGACCTATTTGAAATGGGCTTGTTAGGTAAAGAAATTTTATACGAGGTACCATTTTGCAATTTTGTATACTTTCTCTTTTCACAACTTGTTTTGCACTATTATAAAGTCCAATACGGTCGGTGGTTGAATCTAGAGCCTATCGCGGTCAATGTTGAAAAAAAACAAGGAAATGAATTGACTTTGTTTAACCTGGTTAAAAAACGTAGACTGACCACCAATCCAATTAACCCAAATAAAAACAAGTAAAAAACCGTTGGTTTTTTTAAAAGAAAAAACTTAGCTAAAACGGCATAATTTTGATCATTAGAAATTGTTTTTTGAGTTAATCATGCTTTACCTTCTCCGACTGGTAAACTAGTAGTTGCTTTCAGTCAATTTTATATTGATTTTTTAAATTATTTGGTTGTTTAAGAGTGTGATAGCGGTTGTTTTTCAAGGTGTTTTCTCGTTCGGAAATGCATTTAAATACTTTTTTTATTTCTTAAAAATTATTTTTTATATCAGCACATCAAAAAGATCAAAAAAAATATAAGATATTAATTTTAAGCAAAAAATATTTAAAATTTAAAAAAATATTATTTGGAACGCAATTTTATTTCGGTCTTATGACTCGTGTTATCGGTTTAACGGGTTAACCTGCCGACTTAATTTTTTTCATTTTTTCACTGATATGTTTTTCAATTTTGTTCTTCAAAATTAAATTGATTAGGAATTAGATTTTGTGATTTTTTTTTTCAATTTACTTTCTATTATGTTATTCCAGTTTTATAATCTGAATTACAAGTTTTTAAGAATTAACTTGAGTTAACTCAAGTTTTTTTATTGTATTTTTTTCAGATTAAATTTTTTTCTAATTTAATTTTTTATAAATGAATTAATTGAGAATTGTGTGTGATGGATATTCTTTACCTAGGTTATCCTAGTTTCTTTGATATTTGCAAAAGTTGTGGAAGTTTTTTAATCTGTTCAGTGAAAATTTTAAATAAATGAAGTGTGATATGCTTTTCAAAATCTTAATTAGAGTAGAAAACAATACCTTTCTGGATTAGATCTGATTCAATTAAATTTTGTTAATAATGTATTAAACATCTAAAAATAATAATAATAATTTCAGAGCGACGACGCGCTGCCACGTTTTCTAGTTTTCATTAAAAAAAAATCATAGCAACCGCGAACCAATAAAATTGTGGACGAGAGGATGTAATGCATCCTCAAATTACATGTTGACAACTCAGCCACTCATTGCCACATTGAATCTCGGAAAAAGGAAAAAGATCATGTCCTCGCCTCCACTCTACAGAGCCGCAGAGATGACGATAACCATTATATATATCTCAGGCGCCTGCAGACAGGATACACGCTCAACAAGATAGGTTCACACCTCCGTGTCTCATGCCATACAGGCACCCATGTTGTCTCCTAGCTCAAAATAGCCACCAATAAAAGCAGCATTATTGGCTTTTCTGACCCCCCAAAAAATTATGATATCGCAGAAAGGAGGCAGTGGCCGAGTAACATATCACCTCTAAAACTATAAATGATTTTTGAAAGAATATCTATCGTTTTCTCTAGGATATACTCGATCGATCGGAGTTGCCACAACACTTGCTCTTTTTTCAAGTTTTTTTTCTTTACATTTTGAATTTTATGGATATCCATCTTCATTTTCAGAGGGTGATATTATTCATTGTCATGATTATAGTCACGGTAAAAACAATAAAATTTCCTTCAATCACAGCAAATACCTTAAAACGTGTGATCATAAGAGGTGTAGTTGCTAAAACATTTATAGCATATATAGCCATGCTCTAGCTTTTAGCTTTAGTGTGGTTAGAACTTGTGTGACATGCACCTTTGTATGGCTGACTTATGATATGATTTTTTATTCTTATCTTTTTTTTTTCTTTTTTTTTTTCTTATCTTTGTGTGGCCAAGGATGAGATCTAGGTAAACAAGTGTATTTATACATTATATCTTGAACTTTTTCTTATGAAGAAAAAGATATATTATTGGTAGAAAAATTGGTGTACTGCCCATGAGCTAATTATGGTGGTTATATTGGTTATTGTGTCATATTATAATTATTGTGTCGGGTGTATTATTCTAAAAATATTGGTGATAAATAGTATTATTGATGTAGAAAATAGTGCATATAATGTATAGAAAAACATGTCTATGTGTAAAAATTATGTATATGAAAAGTTTGTATACCTGACTCCTAAAATTCCAGCCATTTAACCTAAATGGATGGAAAAATTCCAGTTATTTATGTCATTCCATGACAACTAGAATTTTTTTTATTCCGCCCTAGAATTAGAAATTAGAAAGCTAAATAGAATTGTATAAAAATTTAAAAAGTTGCGTGTGAGATGGATTGAATTGTTAATTAATTGTCAAATTTAATATTAACTTCTTTTTCTTTGGATGCGTGGGCAATTTGACAATAATTAATCAAGTTTTGAAGCCTATAATTTTACAACTATACAATGCAACGATCCATCTTTTGTCCCCGTTTTTTTCCTCTTCCCTCATCCATAAATTTCTTATCATTTCATCGCAGATAAAATAAATATTTACTTTATCATTGTTACATAAATGTAAAAGAAGTGAAATGTGCATGAAAAGAAAGTGTATGGAACATGAAAACAAAGGTGTTTTAGATAGAAAAGTAATATTGGAGTCAAGTCAACATGAGTCTACCTATCTTAGCCTTAGCCTCTCTTCTTGTCTAATAATTTGTGTTATTTATAAATACTTGGGTTCGCATAAGCTTACTTAACATGATGGAGAATATTTGATTTTTTATAAAATTAAATCATTAATTAGTGTGTCATATATTTTATTGATAGTTAGGTTGGTGCTTGAAAGTAAATTATTTATAATAATAATGACAGATCATGAAAGTTGGTGCAAAGTCAGGCTTAATTAAAGATTGTCATTATTAAACATGATGGGATTTATTTTTCAAGAGTAATCATTCTTGACACAAAACTATTCTAAGATTGGCATTTGTATATTCTTGGTTTCAAATTATGGGTGAAAACTATCTATATATATATATATATATATATATATATATATATATATATATATATGAGTGAAATGTTATTAATATTCTTATGATCCTGGTATCATTTCTAGTTGCAAACTTAAAGAGATCCATATGATTAATTTCTTTATTGGAGCATCCAAACAAAATAATAAGAAAATTAAAAAAAAAAGAAATAAAATAATCAAAGGAATACTTTTCTCTAAATCACCGTTTTAAGACATTTTATTAATTTGGATATTCAGAAAAACCACAAATATCTACCCTAAAAATGTAAGAAAAAAGCGTACGTGAAAAAATGACATAAAAATATGTCATAAAAAACCTAAAAGCAAAAATAGCAACCACGAATAAGACATTTTCATAATTATATTGATGTAGCTAGGAAACAAAAACAAATATTGGCTGATATTCGGATTTTTTACATTCCTTTCGGCATGTCCGAAATTCTCAAATGGCCAACAATTCGTAACTCTTTTTTTTTTTTTTTAATTACCTTATTCCTAGTAGAAATACTAGTGTGAAAAATTAAAAAATTATTATTTTCATACATTTTAAAAAATATATTTAAAAAAACAATAATAATATGAATTTGAGTCATGCATAGAGAATAGCAGGCCTCCGAGAGGAAGAGTATATTAACTTGATTGAAAACAAAGCAGGAATTAATTACAAGGCTATATAATTATGCCCTTTATGCATACAGTATAGTTCCTGTTATTGTGTATTAAAAGTACATCGTATCGTTCGAACTCCATTAGTGGGCAATGTTTCTTTCTGTGTCTTGGATTTGGTAGAGGAGTGAATTGGGCAATGAGATATGAGGGCCATTAGGACCACTAGCTCCACCATTGTACTACAAAAGTCAGGCAGGCCACCAAGCAGAGCGGTGGTCCTCTCATAACAGACTGATATGCTCCTTATAATCTTAGCTGCGTTGACAATGAGAGTGGGAGGGGGCATCACCATTTTATACCTAACCTCTTTTGGACGTCCAACTAATTATTATTAATGATAATGTTGGATGTGGATGCCTATTGCTTCCTTTTCTTTACCGTTTTACTCTCTCTCTCCCTCCCCTCTTTTCGAGTAGTTTTTACCTCTTGGTGCTTTAACTTAATTGGTCATGACGAACCAAAAAACACTAATTGAGTAGCGGAATTCACTTTGATTCCACCCATATCACAATGTTTTTTAATTAATTTTATTAGTTTTATCTTTAATTTTAGGTTGATTATAAATTTTTGATTTATAATTTATTTTAATTTATTTTTTATGAATTTATCTTTGTTTTATAACTCAAGTCAAGGGTTTAGCAAGTTAATTCAAGTTGGCACGAGTCACTTTTTTTGTTATATTTTAAATTGATTTTTTTTCAGTTTCATCATTCAATATTAAACCGATTGAAAATTTAAATTTATAATTTATTTTAATTTTTTCATGGAGTTATCACGATCTTGTGATCCGAGTTGAGGATTTGAAAAATTAACTTGAGTTGACCAGAGTCAATCTAATATGTTGCCAATTTAATATTTTTTAAAAAATGTTGAGTCAATCTAGTATGTTGCCAACTTAATATTTTAAAAAAAATGTTATTTTGCATTTTTTTTATAGTTAAACGATGTTTTTATCAGTTATTCAAATTGTTTTTTAACTAAGTTATGTTGTAAAATTTGTCATAGGCTTGCGATTTGTGCAAGTGTTTATTTATTTAGTTATTATTATTGTATAATTTCTATTTTTATGATATTGTTAAAATTGAAGGAAAATATTAAAATAAAAATATGATGGGGTTATTTTACTTTACTTTTGCATTGTTGTAGTCCTCTGATTGTTGCTGGAAAACCTCTTCGAGGATTTCAACAATGACATTATTAGGAATTGCATCAAATAGATTTTCAGCATTTGATGTTGATTAGTTCTTTAATTTGACATTTTTTCCCCTCTTTCTTCATTTTGCGACTTCTTATGTAGTTTGGTGTGAAGTTCTTGTGAAAATGGTATGGAATGCAATATTTTAATATTCCTTTTAATTTATAGTGTCATGGAAATACTAGGTTAATTGAAATCATCGTGAGAGATTTTATGTACTTATACATGTTTGACATCCCTTTTCCTTTAATTTTTGTTTGACTATTAATTTGTTTTATGAAATCAAAAAGGTTTAATATACAAAAGTAAAAGAATTTAAAATTAGTTTTGGGAAAACACTATACCTCCACACTAAAAAATATTGTTTACTAGAATAATATAATGATGATTTTGTCTTTTCATCTAAAAAATTTAACATTGAATTCCAAAAGCATTAAAATCTTTTTATATGGCTCGTTAGTCATTACTAGATTGACTAGAAACAAATAACTTTTTTGTCATTGCAATTATATAGTGAAACGACCAAAGTACTATTTGAAGCAAAAAAATCTAAACTGACATCAAGGGGTATTTTCGTGTTTGCACGATGGTTTTTTTGTTATTATAATGTCATGTGAGGGGCAATTTGGTTTGAGCAAATATAAAAAATAAAAAATAAAAATAAAAAGCATTGTGAAACGACTAAAATACCTTTAAAAACAAAAAAAAAATTTGAGTAAAGGGCTTCATTATAGTTTTTTTTGTTATTATGAAATCAACTCAAGGGCAAATTAGTATTTGACCAAATAAAAAATATAAAATTATTATTATTTGGCCCTTTTGTAAAAGTTTTATTAGTTTTTAATTTCATCCTTCAATCTAAACTGATGATATTATATTTTCTATTTTGATCCTCATTGTTTTGATATCTAATATTTTTTTTGGTTCTCTTGTAAAAGTTATTATTCTTTTCAATTTTATCTTTCAATCCAAATCAAATGTATTATATTTTCTATTTTGGTCCTCATTATTTTGATATCTAATATTTTTCTTAGTCCTCTTCTAAAAGTTATTATTCTTTTCAATTTCATCTTCAATAAAAAACTTGTTTTTATTTTTTTTTATCAATTTTTACCCTCATCCTTTTGATTTTTTTAAGGTTAGTTTTCTAAATAGATTTTGTTTTTCAATTTATCCCTTCAATCAAATATAAATTTATTTTATATATAGATTTTGATACTCATTCTTTTTTAATCCTTTTGTATAATTGAATTTTATTTTTCAATTTCATCATTCAATTCTTAATTTATTGAGATTGGACTTCATGGTTTTTTCAAACAGGGTGCTTCGAACTAATGACCCGGGTCACATGTTTAAAAAGTTAATATGAGTTTTTTTTTAAAAAAAAAACTTTATAGTTCTCTTAAATTTTTTATTGGGTTATTACAATCTCATGATCTAGGCTGTGTTTTTGACGAGATATTCTAGGTTGGCTCGGCCATGATTACCGGGGTTACAGGTTTGTAATTTTAACTTGGGTTGATCATAACTGATTTTTTGATGTCCTTTTCTTACCCCATTTTGTTCTTATGTTTTTAATGGGCTGTAAATCGAGATATTTTGTTTGTTCTCTTTTGAAAAATATATTTTTTCTCATGTTATCCTAATAACTTTGCTTGTCAAACTTGATCCATCTATTGTCATTTCTTTTCTTTTTGTCTAATTTTAAAAAAATCTAGCTTATTCGATCGAGTCGGATACATGATTCAAATCACACATTTATCTTTCTCTTTTAAAACACGCTTATAACAACTAAACATCAGTTTTTATACCCAAAAAAATAGTTTGACTCCACAACAAAATACAACCACCAAGACTAGGATATACTATTTTATGTTTATGATTTTTTTTAATTTTCTTATCTGATCATAACTCTATTTTTTATCCCTTCATGCTGCTTTTTTCTTTTATCCAATTTCATGTCCAAACACAAAGTCTTCATAAATAATTTTTTTTATTGCAGAACAAGTTCCTAATCTCTTTTTCTTTCTTTTTCCAAATAGTGTAAATCTTTTTTGAATTTTAAGTTATTTGAGAATTAGCATCACAGTTTCTAATTTTAGGTTGGACTTTCCTGTAGCTGTTTTTCATTTAAAACTAAGTCTTCCTATTAAGTTTTATTCAATTTTATGGGTGCAATTATACTTTTTTAGCAATTACAAACACGTCAAAACTTCTGCATGCTCCCCCCCGAGAGAAATAAGTTTTTGGAGGGAAAAGCAAGCTTAGCTTTCAAATTTTTCGAAAGTCAACAAGGTACAAGTCTTTTGTACTTACCCTTCAGAACTTTTTCCCCCTCCTAAAGGCTAAGCACCTAGCAATTAAAGAACATTTTAGAGGAGGAAAGAAACAAATTTTGGAGGGAAAAAAAAGCTAACTTTCATCAATTTTTGGACATTTTAGCTTCTTAAGTGAAGTTGAGAAGTCAACACATAAAAGACACGTGCACTTACACTTTTGAAATGGATGAAAACTTGACAGAAAAAATCAATTTCAAATAAAAAGAAAATAGATGGAAGGGGATCCAATTCAAAATTGAGAAATTAGTTTCAAGTATCATGTGTGTTTGAGAGGGTGTTAATATGAGATTATTTTTTAAAGTATTTTTTACTTAATCATACATCAAAATAATAATTTTAGAAAATTTATTTTTAATATTAGCACAATAAAATAATTTAAAAATAAAAAATAAGTTTAAATAAAAAAAATTAAATAAATTTGAAAATTTTTTATTCAAGTCGTACTTTCAAAACAGTTGTATCTTATTATTTGTTTTTACGTTTCAAAAGTGTTTTTGAAAAAAATTAAATTTTTTTTATTTTTTTTACTTTAAATTAATATTTTTTTAATGTTTTTAGATCATTTTGATGCGCTGATGTTAAAAATAATTTTTAAAAAATAAAAAAATATTATTTTAAATAAAAATTACTTGAAATTAGTTGACATAGGAAGGAAGCACCACCATAATTATTAACTCAAATGGTCACCTCAAAAGCAAGATCGATCTCCCCCCCTTGGAAATTAAGGAGAGGTACCCACTTGGGATTATTAATTTTACTTGCTGCTAGTTGCAAAAGGAATTAATTAATTCAAATGCCTTACGGTCCCTACACGGATCTGTCGTCTGCTTGCATCGTATAAATAAATTAACTTCTTAATTACTGATGACTTGCAGTACGTACTGGGCAGAGATCTCATTAGTGGCGAGTCCCAAAATATGAAGTGAAACCACGTACGTGTGGACCTGAAGATTCTGAATATCTAACGAAACGAAACAAACAAATAGATGGATATTATTCATGAAATTAATTGCCTTTCTGGTTTTACAGACACCGTATAAAAAAACTTGGTTTAATATTTAAAGATAGAGATTAATAACATATAGCCTAATATTGGATTGAGTTCTTGAATAAAAAATGATGAGCATATATTATTAAATTATGACAATATTCAACACGCATTAACAAATCAAAACCCACCAAATATGCCATTGATGATTATAAAAACAAGTAAATCACAAATTAGGTTCAAAACTAACCCTTCATGAGTCGCAAGAGATGACCGGAATGAAAAGAAAGTTGATGGAAAAATAGAAAAAAATACTAGCACGTGGGATGAACGCGCAATGAAGCTATCGGTGTTGTGGCATGTTTTTCTCCTGCTCCAATGAGTCCGCGGCTGTCTGAGCTGGTCCACCGGTTGCTCCTTCTCTCCGTTTTACTTCATACATTGGCGAGCGATGTTTAGTGTGTGACTCACACGGTGTGAGATTAGTGGTTACAAAGTTCTGCATGGTTTCTTCTTTTTCAACATTGCACTATTTTTTGTTGTTGTGTTTTTAATGCCTTTATGTTGCTCTTGTTTCCACTGGCTGATGGGAGTAATTGCCATGAGTGGTGCTTAGTGGCTGCGTGGAGGTTGGCCGGGAGTGGTGGAGTTTTTTGGCTGGAATCTTGTTGGGTTTATAGCGTGAAAAGAGTGGCTTAGAGTGTGTAGTGGTTGTTTTCTTAAGTAATTTTTGTTTGGAAAAATATCAAAATAATATTTTTTTTATTTTTTTAAAATTTATTTTTGACATTAGCACATCAAAATAATCCAAAAACACTAAAAAAATAATTTAAAGTAAATTTTTATTTTTGAGAAACAGGTTGAAATTCACTCCCAAACATCCAATATAGACTAGTTTGCTTAGCAAGCCGTGGGAAAATATTGAACAATTAGTTTTTTTCCTTTACTTTATTTAGCTAGGGTTTTTGCGAGTATTTCCTTCTTTAATTTGTACATGCCTCTTTTATTTATATTGCCTAAGATTCTTTGTAAAACAAAAAGAAAACTAAATTAAAAAAAATAATGTTATATTGTTTTATTCTTAACTATATTTCTAATTAATTAGATTTTTTTAATGTGTAGGATCTCTTTCAATTTGCTTAATTCTTGTTTTTATTTTTATTTTTCTCTTTCTCTTTTGCATAATACCCTATTATTATTATTCTAGTCCATAATAACATCACTCCCTTTGGTCTCCTTTTCTTTTTATCTCCTTCCCTAAATTCTCCTTCTTCTTTTTTTATTATTATCATCATCATAAAAATTAAATTAAATACCAAAAATATAATTGAATTGAAAATATAATTTTGACGTACTATCACTTTCTATAATTTGACGTACTCTATATTTTCTATATCATAAGGCGTGCTGTCCAATGTACGTGTGATCTCGTCATCAGATTAATTTCTGTGGACTAGTTCTGATTAGTTTAAAGCACGCAAATTATATGATACCTCCGACCGTCGTATTAACGCTGGTATTTAATAACAATAAACCGCATGTGATCATTAAAATAATGGAGGTATCATTTCTGGGTTATGCATTTGATAAATATTAGCTGCACGGAAATCTATAATTTTCATATCATTGCTCGTTGCTTGATGCTTCGATCTATGCCGTTAGTATGATAATGATTTTTAATTAATTACTTGGTAAAGTTTTTTTTTTTTAATATATTAAAATAATATATTTTTTATTTTTTAAAATTTTGTTTTGATATTAACCTATCAAAATAATTTTAAAAAATTAAAAAATTAATTAAAAATATTTTTCAGTTCAACCATAATCGATATTAGAGCTCGTTTGTTTTTGCGTTTTAAAAGTATTTTTAAAAAAAATTAAAAAAAATTTTAATTTTTTTTAAAATAATATTTTTTAGTGTTTTCAAATAATTTAATATTCTGATATCATAAATAATTTTTTTAAAATAAAAAAATAATTATTTTAATATATTTTTAAATAAAAATACTTTAAAAACTAAACAAAGAAAAATAAAAAACACCACTTAAATGTTTGAAATGACAGCGTGTTCACGTTGCAAGATGTTTCGAGGACCTTTTATCTTTTTCTTCCTATGAAAAAAATCTTCCTTGACTTTCGTTCTCCTTGCTCGATCTATCGAGATCACAAACAGTGATAGCAAGAGGTTGGCTTTATCTTTTTTAAGCTCTTTGTTTTTTTTGGTTTGGTAATCCGGGTGTTTGGACTAGCTTATATGCACCACAACTAATTTCTGGATTCATTGAATACCCTGCAAGCCCAACAGACAGGTAAGACACCGCGGGAATGACAGGCGTGCACGCTAAGACTCGAACCCAGGTGACAGAGACAAGAAAACCTTATCTCTGCTGCTGAGTTACAAGCCTCGGTGCTTTTTTTTAAGCTCTTAATTTGCCAAGTAATGGTGTTCCTTTTAGTCTATCAGTTCTACACTAGTCAACGGTTTCACGATGGAATATGCAGTCCCGGCGGGCACAGACATATGGATGATTGAATTTTAGTTTATCAAGGAAAAAATTTGTCAATAGGAACTTTGAAATTAACAAATTAATGGAATTGGATTATAAAACATGTAATGAGTTTTTTTTAAGACGAAGTCCACTCACAACCGACGTTAATATCATGTTAAGTTTTGTAATTCAAAATGAATATTTAAACATGAAATATTAATATATTTTAAAAAATCAATAAACATAAATGGAAAATTATTCCTAGAGAACCTTTGATTAACAAAAGTTTCTAATCCAAAATAGTTTTGTGGATTAAATAGTAAGTTTGCGAGCTCATGAGTTTAGGCTTGTGTTTGATCAACAAAAAAATATTTATTATTAAGTTCTGTTTGATCAATAATTCTTTTAGTTATTAAAATAATCAATACAAGAACAAATACATTAATCATCTTATGATAATAAATGTTATCATGGATAATTCATTAAGTATAAACACTCATTAATATTTTCATGAAATATATGAATATTCATCATAATTAACAAAAATTCATAAATTATAAAGATTGATGAATGATGAGAAATTAATGTTTTGATTCTCGAGTTTTATAAATAAATATCTCGGATAGATAAAAAGTTTTATACAATTTATCTAGTTTTTCTTGTACATGTTTTTCTATTATTTTCTTCTACTCTTGAGTCCACTTAAGTTCATTCTATGCGGATAAATATTGAGCATAACTTATTAAAGTTCATCGGATCTCATTTAAAAGTGTTTCTAAACAAGTTAATATAGCCGAAACCTTTAAAGGTTTGTCAAAGAAAGTTATTTTGTAAAATTCAACTATTGAAATTGATGGATTCTAAGAGAAATGTTAAACAAAACACCAAGTATTTATTTTAGGGGGTTGAAATATTAGTAATAATAATAATAATTAAAAGATGAGAGTCTAAAATGTGAAGGGAAGGAAAATCCTGAATTATATTTTTTTCCGTGTCCTTTTCCTTGGTTGGATAATTAATAATGTTTAATGGATACTGATGCCTGTAAAATCTGGCTTGATGCAACGGATCAACCAATCCACAGCATATCAATCCGAAACCGGAAACCCAATATACAGGTCATCTTGCACCTACGGATACTGGGGGACAGAAAGCTCTGGCGCGGCCAATTTTCGTGGATCCATCAGCATTGATAATCACCATCCAGGCTTCCATCACGCGCCCAGAAAAGTCTCTTCAGGCCACGTTGAAGCAAGTAGGGGGGATAGAGCGTGGAAGGGGGGAGACTGAGTTATTAAATCGCAGATCTGCGCGTGGGATGTTATTGCGGCCGAAATTCCAGAAAAGGCAAAAACGCCAGGTCGTTTTCCAAGTAGGAATTCTCGTTGCAGTGGCAACTGGGGCTCAGGTCGAAATGCTTGGAATATTCTTTTCAAGTCGCAATTATTCTGACTGAAATCTGATAAACTCCAAAGTTTAGGCACTCTATTTTCTCTTTAATTATCTGCCATCTTAATCATATGTCTATCATCATTTCTGCTGAATAACTTTTAGCGGCACAGAAACACGATTGCTTTTAAGGACAGATCTCTTGAAAATCATTTTTCAATCTGTACTGTGTTTATTTATTGCTAGGGAAAATGTTTTAAAATTAACAATGTTTTTCAGTTAAAAAAATTGGTTTGATTTTTAATAAAGTGGTTTCTGTTTGTTTATTTTAAGCGAAAATTATTTTTTAGAGACTTGTAAAAAAATAAAAAAATATCTTATTATTTGTTAATTATATTAAATCTAGTCATTAATTTTTTATGGCTATATGTTTTATTTTGATTTTTTAATTTTATTCCTTAGAATTTGATTTTTATAAAATTCATGCATTATGAAAAGCACTAAAGATGAAATAGATAATGTAATTAATTTTTTTTACAAAGTGCTTTTTACCGAGGGACGAGAAATTTTATCTCGACACATGAACACAACCCGGGTTCTAGTGACTTATTATCGGCCAATCATATCATGCCATGTATGAAAACTTAAAGTGAGAATTGCTTTGTAGCATCAAAAATATATGTTAAGGTGGTGAATTTTTGTATTGACAAAGAAAAAGGAAAAAAAAATAGAGGGAATTGATGCATTTTTATTTGAAATTGTGGGAATAGATAAAATAAAGAACAAAATATAATAAACTTAAGGGATAAGTTAGAAAAATATTAAAAGGGCCAATCGACAAATTTTTATCTAGACTTTGTGAAAAAAAAAATACAAGGACTAAAAGACAGCTTGCAATTACCCCCCTTTTCATAGAGTTATTATACATTAAAATCGACTAAAGAGTTATGAAGTATGGACTAGAAAGAACGTATCAAACTTAATTACAAATTAGATTTGATAAAGTCTAGACTTGAACATAAATGGTGAATGAAAGAGTTTACATGGTATAAAATCCTTCAAATAAAAATAAAAAGGTAGTTACCTTGAATAAAAAAGAATAATTACTAAAAATTATTTTGAACATTTTTATTTTAAAAAAATAAATAGGGTGAAAATAAAACTTAATATCTCAACAAAATAACAATAACTGCATTGAAGTTCATTCCAGTTAAGATACAAAATGTTTTTTCTATCATTCTGATGATAGTATAACAAAATTATTACTACTTCAAAAAAGAAAAAGAAAAAGAGAGGGGCAATGATTAGTGTTTTTAAACTCGGCCTAGTGCTCGACCTAACTCAAAGGTCGGGTCACAAGTTTTGCCAGGTCATCGGGTCACCCGAGTCAACCCTATTTTTTTTATAAATCAAATCAACATCGTTTTAGTTAAAAAAAAATCAACGGGTTGCAATTGCGTCAACTGGTTAACCTACCGGGTCACTCAGATTTTTAATTTTCTTTATTTTTTTTAAACCTAACCCGATTTTAGCTCTAAACAGCCGGGTCATGGGTTGATCTGCCGGTCCGAGCGGGCTTTAAAACTATGGCAATGATACGAAAGTACTTGAAAATTGCAAATTTCTTACCTAAGGTATTTGGCTGGTAATCATTTATTATGCCACACTGATTAACTTGAAATATACTAATTCATGTAACTCCGTCAGACAACTCAGAAAGAACCTTCCCCATATACTTATTATGTCATCACTGCCCTTGATTTCCTTTTTTCTTCAATTTTGCTATGCAAAACTCCTTCAATCATTCAATAATAATCAGGTGAAAATAACAAGAACCAAATAATCAAGAGAAAAGAAAGGTCATAGCCAATCTTCTCAATACAGACAGAAAAGGATATAAGCTCTTGCTTATGCAGCAAAAACTCTCCTTTTATTCGACTTCTTTCTTTACAGTCCAGAATGGCACCAAAATATTTATTTTCTCTCTCTGCGTTTAGTAAATAAGCTAACAGCAAAAAAAAAAAAAAAAAGACATTGACAACTGCATCTAAAGCACTTCTTCCTTGGCTCTCTTTTTTCTGTCTTGTTACAGAGTCCCTTCGTCTCCATCTCTCCGCCTCTATACCTCAAAACCCGACTTGGGTTTGTCAGTCTCTGGTTTTCACTTCATGGGTTTATGGTAGATTTTTATTACAGGTTTTCTTGGTTCCTGTGGCTGAGATTGAAGTGACCCCACTTGAAATTTAAAGTGACAAAGCTAAGAAATTTATCTCTGCTTTCATCACTTCTTTTGTTTTATGAGATGTTTTTGAGCTGCTCTGTCCTGAATTGAGTGTCTCTGTTTCGTTGGATAATTGGATTTTGCTTTATTCACAGCTCTCTTTCGTTCTAAAGTCTGTATTCTTGTTTTCTTTTCAACTTCTTGATGGATGTCGATTTCACAGCTTAACTTTGGTTTTGAATAAATCAAGTAAACATTAATTGTTTATTTTATACCAAGTTACTTTTCTTTTCTTTTTTTCTCTATAGTTTAGTGGTGAGTTTTAATTCTTTATTGGATTTGGGATGGATTTCAAGTAAAGAGTGGATTTTTAAACTTGTGTTTCAATTTTCTTCTTTAAAAAAATCATATTGGTTCTGTTTTTTGAGATTTGGAATCTTGGTGCTGGCTGGAGATTCTTGTGTGGACTTTATGGTTTTTAGTAGAGAGAGAGAAAGATAGAGTTTGGATTGTTTGGTGAAAGATAGAGAATTCATATGGAATTGAGTATGGGAATGACTTCAAGAGTGGAGGTTGAGGAAGACAGTGACAACAATAAAGGAAGTATGTGGGATTTGGATCAGAAACTTGATCAACCCATGGATGAGGAAGCTGGAAGGCTCAGAAATACGTACAGAGAAAAGGTACTGTAGTATTACAATTTCCCTTCTCTCTCCCTCAAACTGCAAACTAATAAATGGAGTTCAATTGTGCTTGTTGACGTCAGACAACACATGCTCCTTGTTAATGCCATTTCCCCTTCCTGGGATGAACTGATTTAGAGACCAAAACACTTATATCTGCCTGAATTTCCATTTTCAGACCCGTTTAACCTTTTCCTTAAATCACAAATGAATGAATTTAATCAGCTATAATCTCGCAACAAGGATGCTGACATTTTTGGATATATACGATATTTCTAATTTATAGATGCATCAATTATTGTTTAATTAATTCAGTTGATTTTGGTGATTTGATGCTGATTTTTATTTTGTTTGCTAATACAATTTGGTTACTTTCAGAAATTCTCAGCGCTTTTGCTTCTACGGCTTGCCTTCCAGAGTCTTGGAGTGGTTTATGGTGACTTGGGCACTTCTCCCTTGTACGTGTTCTACAATACATTCCCTCATGGAATCAAAGATTCAGAGGATGTGATTGGAGCTCTTTCATTGATCATATACTCGCTCACTCTTATCCCACTCCTTAAGTATGTCTTCATTGTGTGTAGAGCAAATGACAATGGTCAAGGTAAACCAGTTTCAATGCATATGACTTAGGAGTTGTGTGTTGTGCTGATTGCACGTAGCTCTGATTTTGTGGATTTATGATTTTGATTAGTGAATTTATGGTGCTATACCTAATGATGTACTGGGATGATTTCTTCCATTTTTGCTTACCTCCAAATCCCAATCATAAAGAAAATACTTTTAGAAGCGTGGATGCTATCTTGCTATTTTCTCCTTTTTGTTGCTCGAATAGTAGTGGTCTTCATAATTTTTTGTAGTTCTCCTTGCATTGCTACAGACTTTGATAGTTAACCATGCCTGTTCCCAAGTGATCAATTGTTTCCTTCATAATTTTTTCAGTAGGTTTTGTCTGATATAGCCCAGTGAACGGAAAGAAAACATTTTGACCTCGTTTTAAACATGCACAGTATAGTGATGTTCTTGTAAAAACTCATGTAAGAATGTCAGGTTTCAACAGTATATTTTAATTTGAATGTGTGCCTAGGGGAGCATGCATTTGTAATTTTTCCTGCCTCGGCTATGATGAAGGACACAGTACTGGAACTTATCCTCTTCATGGAACAGGTGGAACATTTGCTCTATATTCATTACTTTGTCGGCATGCTAACGTAAGAACTATTCCAAATCAACATCGGACAGATGAAGAGCTTACAACATACAGCCGTTCCACTTTCCATGAACAATCTTTTGCTGCTAAAACTAAGCGATGGTTGGAGAGATATGCATTCCGAAAGAATGCGCTTCTTATTCTTGTCCTTGTTGGCACTTGTATGGTGATTGGGGATGGGATTCTCACTCCAGCAATATCTGGTACCTTGATGCCTAACTCGTAAATTTTGTTTGTGTCTGTCTGTCCATATATAAAATGCTTATTGCTTTGACATAAAATGGATGTGTGTGATTGCAGGTTTGTGCATATGTAAAAATCTTTCAAAAATTAGCAAGATATCTAGTTCTTATCCTGAGAAGAAATCATAGTGGTTTGTTTAATGTGTATTTTACAATTTATTTTAATAAGTGTTCTCCTAGTGCTTCAATGTAACAACATATTTTTATACATTAGAATGTTTTTGATTTATTATTATGAAAATGTCTTCGGATGCTTGGGTTACTAATGGGATCTGTTGGTAAAGAAATCCAATTGATGTATTTACACCTGAAGAGCGATTAAAGGATGAAAGTTTCATGCGATAATCTGGCTATTAGCATGTACTTGTGGTATATCTGGGGTTATGTAGCCTGTGTTTCTTTAACCATCAGTTCATAATAGTTTTTATTTATTTCAATTCCCTTGGAAATGCTTAACCACACTTCTATGACAGTTCTTTCAGCTTCTGGCGGGATCAAGGTAAACCACCCCAAACTGAGTAATGGTATCTTTCTACTCCTGACAGTCAACAAAACCCTGTCTTTACTTTTTCCTCTCTGCAACTAATTGTGTTGTTTCTTTGCCTTGATATTCTAGCAGTTTTGAAGTTTTGAATCTTTAAACCAATCTGTTTTCTTTGGTGCAGATGTAGTCACAGTTGTTGCTGTTGTAATATTGGTGGGTTTGTTTAGCATGCAACACTATGGGACGGATAAAGTAGGCTGGCTCTTTGCCCCAATCGTGCTGCTTTGGTTTCTGTTAATTGGGGGTATCGGCCTGTTCAACATCTGGAAATATGATACTGGTGTTCTGAAAGCCTTTTCACCTGTATATATTTACCGGTATTTTAGAAGGGGAGGTAGAGATGGTTGGACCTCCCTTGGAGGGATTATGCTCAGTATAACCGGTAATTATCAAAATGAATTGGTGGCTCCATACTTGTTTGAAGTTTAAGTACACAAATCCTTTTCTGCCCTAATGTTTAAACCTTTTAACATTTGTTAAAATAAAATCTAAGATTATGGCTGCATACTGATTTTTATTCTGAACTGTTACAGGTATAGAGGCACTTTTTGCTGACCTAGCCCATTTTCCGGTTTTAGCTGTACAGATTGCTTTTACAGTAGTTGTTTTTCCTTGCCTTCTTTTAGCATATTCTGGACAAGCTGCTTATCTTATGCAAAACAAGGAACACGTGGTTGATGCATTCTATCGTTCTATACCAGGTAAAAATTCTTTCGCAGTTGAATTTCCTAGACTTCTATTGTTGCTTCTCTTTTTCTCTGATTACTTTTCATCTGTCTCTGATATCTTGCTTCATTTCCTGCAACTTCTTATAGTGAGGTGTATTTGATGTAAGCATTTTAGTGATATGCAATTCAAAAATAGAGCAAGAGAAATAATGAGAGCACAGAGTAACAGAATAAGTTCTCTTGTAGGCTGTGAATTTTGAGGCCTGCACTTATTATATGTAAGAAATGAAAATTTATAAGTTCTCCTTCAAAGAGAGATCTTGGGGATTAAGAATACCTTGCAACTCAAGAGAGACTGGGAAATCCAGTGTTTAAACTCTCAAAATTTTCAATTTACAAAATTTTATATGTTGGGCTCACTGTTAGGCTGTGGTGAAACTCTCAGATATGATATGATAAGAAATGATTCATGGTCACTGCAAATCATTGTTTGAAAATTTATTATCCCGGTTGTTTGAACGAATTGCTAGAATAACTTTTATTTGGAGAAGCACAAAACATATTTAAGAATTATAAGTCTCTTTTTGATTTTGAGATTCATGAAAAGTGGCTAATGTGGGAATTTCAGATCTCGTTTATCTGAAATAAAACATCAGTAGTTATTCAAGGATCTCAGAAAAGGAAAAGTCCATCAAGAGTATCCAGCTTTATGGAATCCTTATGGATTTGCATGAAGTTATCCTAAATGCTTGTAATATGGAATTAAAAAAATCCACACGGCGTACTTTACCACAAACATATGGTTCGACCATAAAAATTTTGGGACCAAGCTCGAAGAACAATTTCTTGTGTTGGCCATAGTTTTATTTTTTAATACTCTGACTGTTCAGGCCTTTGTAGCTCCACTCCCCGATGAATTTCTTATTGTAGCTTGAAGTTCTTAGTAAGGTTGTGATACCATCCTCACAATAGTCTTGCTCTTCCCAAAGATACAAAATTTTGATAAAGGTGTGTCAATGGACAGATGCTAATTCACACTTCTTTCTTTGCAGAAAGTATATATTGGCCAGTGTTCATTGTTGCAACTGCAGCTGCTGTGGTCGCAAGTCAGGCTACCATATCCGCAACTTTTTCAATAATCAAGCAAGCCCTTGCACTTGGATGCTTCCCAAGAGTCAAAGTTGTACATACATCAAAAAAGTTCTTGGGCCAGATATATATTCCAGATATGAATTGGATCCTTATGATTCTTTGCATCTGTGTCACTGCTGGTTTCCAGAACCAAAGTCAAATTGGTAATGCTTATGGTAAGTTTATTAAAGAGTGTGATTTCTGTGTGGGTGGACAAGTGGTATGAAACTAGCCTGATCCTGTGTGATTTCGTTCTGGATTCTTTTTTAAAAAAACAAGAATCTTCTTTTGTTTTGCTAACCTTTTAACCGTTGCGATGGCGCTTTTCCTAACTTTTTTGGAACGAGTTCCAAGAGCTTTATAAAATGAGTTGTGGAGAGTAACAGGTTGTGCTTTTCCAACTCTCTTGCTTAAAGTAACTCGTGATTACTTAAGAAGCAGATCCAAGCCAAATTTCTCTGGCCAGATTTTGCTCATATATTTTGTTTCATTAAATTTTTTCTACAATATGCTGGTGCATTTCAATTTATTGTTTATGACGCATTGCTCTAAATTGAAAAAACAATTTGTGCAACAACAGGGACAGCAGTTGTGATAGTCATGCTGGTAACCACTTTGCTAATGATTCTAGTCATGTTATTGGTATGGCGCTGCCATTGGATTCTTGTCATGCTCTTCACTGGCTTATCACTGGTAGTAGAATGCACCTACTTCTCTGCTGTACTCTTCAAGGTTGATCAAGGTGGGTGGGTTCCCCTTGTGATTGCAGCGGCCTTTCTTGTCATCATGTATGTTTGGCATTATGGTACATTGAAACGCTACGAGTTTGAGATGCACAGTAAGGTTTCCATGGCATGGATTGTAGGGCTTGGCCCCAGTTTAGGACTGGTGAGAGTCCCCGGGATAGGACTTGTGTACACCGAGCTTGCAAGTGGGGTCCCCCACATCTTTTCTCACTTCATCACAAATCTACCTGCCATACATTCTGTTGTTGTTTTTGTCTGTGTGAAGTACCTCCCTGTCTACACGGTCCCTGAAGAAGAGAGAATTCTTGTCAAGCGAATTGGACCAAAGAATTTTCACATGTTCCGTTGTGTTGCAAGGTATGGATATAAAGACCTTCACAAGAAAGATGAAGATTTTGAGAAAAAACTTTTTGATAGCCTCTTCTTGTTTGTTCGGCTCGAGTCTATGATGGAGGGATGTTCAGACTCAGACGAGTATAGTCTATATGGTCAGCAAACTGAGCGTTCAAGAGAAGCCCTTATTAATAATAATGGAAATATAACCTCATCATTTGCAGATCCCACTATTTCATCCATTGACTCGATCGTGCAGATCAAGTCTCCATCACATGCAAATTTTACCGTTCGGTCGTCTGGTCAAACAAGCAGCCAGGCTGAGGTTGACGAGAGAGAATTTTTGAATAATTGCAGGGATGCTGGGGTGGTGCACATAATGGGGAATACAGTGGTGAGAGCTAGGAGGGATTCAAGATTCTACAAGAAGATAGCTGTTGATTACATATATGCATTTCTTAGGAAAATTTGTAGGGAAAACAGTGTGATTTTTAATGTTCCTCATGAGAGTCTCTTGAATGTCGGACAGATATTCTATGTATAAATATTTTTTTTCTTGTAAAACAGTAATAAGATCAAGTATGCCGTCTCGTTTTTTGAAGGAATCAGGCAATATGCGGTCTTTGATGCCATTTAAATCTTGAGAAATACTGAATATTAGTAGCGTGATAGAGTGCAATGAGAAATGTTTTTTATTTTTTTGCAAAAAAAAAAAAAAAGGCGTCCTGGAGTTTTCGCTACAAACTTGGACTAAAACTAACAAGTCTCGTATGTTCAGTAGAAAGCCTTCCTTGCCCTCAAGTAACTTAGGACCAGAGACAAGTGAGAAAACCATCAATTGAAGATCTTATTTATTTATTTTTACGTTGAAAGATTTTTTATTTTCTTTTGGGGGAGGGGTCGTGAGTGCCACTGTCTCTGTTCCCAAACAACATCAAATAGGTTTTAAGTGGCTGGCTCCAACTTGATCCTAAACCTGTGGGTTTGTCTCGAGTCGACTTAAGCATTTCCAATTATGATAGTTGCAAAGTAAGGCTAAAGCTGATGCAGTTAATTTGAGAACAAGGCAAGCTTTTATGGAGAGAAAGGAAAAGGAGAACAAGAGGAAGCAGAGGTTGACAAAGAGACAGAGAGACGCAGACACAGATAAAATTCTGTTTACGTACTTGTTGTATATATACTTTACTAGTCTCCAAACAGCCCAACTCATAGTCTAAGTCCACTCTAAAATAGGCCAAGTAGGCCTATATCTTCTATTCTATACATTTAACTACATGGGTCCATGAACATGCATCAAAAGCTTCTTAGATAATAGTCCTGCTCCTGCCCTCCCCAATCTTGCATTATTTGCAGCTTTGCACCTTTATGTGACTAAGATTTCTTTTCCTTCTTCTTCTTCTTCTTCTTCTTCTTCTAACAAGATTATAACACAGGCATTATTTGCAAATGCATTAAAATATATTTTTTTATAATTTTTTTTGACTTGTTTTAAAAGACATCAACAAGAGAAAATAGCTAAAAAATCATAAAATAAGTGTGTGAATAATCAAAATGCACCAAAAACATTTTTAATTTTTTTTTGCTTTTTTTTTGGAAGTTTTAAAAATAAAAGGTCAAAATTGAATTATGACAACTAAATCTTCCCACTATATTTTAGAGCTATCCAACTCTATACACCAATTAAAAGTAAGTCTTTCATTAAAATAATAAGATTAATAATTTCTCGTCATGAATAACTTCAACCATTTTACTATAGTAAACTTTAAGGTGAGTCTCAAGACATTGAGCTTTTGTATACTTGACAACTTTAGAAATGATTTTTTTTGTGGAAATGTAAGCATTTGACACATGACATATTTCATTAGTTGAAAGAGGATCTACAAGTTTTTTTCTTTAATGGTCTCGTGCCTTTTTATGGTTAAGCCAAATATACTATTTTTCTCGTATTATTTAGGAAAAGGTAATTGGATGAGTTCAAACAATTGAGGTGTTATCTAGCATGTATTCATAAGATATTGATAAGGGAACAAAAAAAAAAAGATGGTTTATGAAGTTTCCTTATATGGCTTGGACTTTGCATGTTTTGAGGAGCATGATATCCATGCTAACATAAGAATAAAGGTGTTTGAGGTATTTAGTTTTCTAGAAAAGAATGAAAAATATTGCTTGAATGAAGTAGAAGCATTAACAATAGTTTGTAATGGATTCAAAAGCATAACAACATAAGCTTTTGATGATCCTAGAGAGCTTAAAGTAACAAATGACAAGCCTTGATCAATTGGATTCAAGCATTGACATTTGAAATTCTTTTTTGATAAGGATGCGTGGAAGGAGATAGTTGGGAACGATTAAAAATATTGTTTTGACCAATATAGGAGAACAAAAGAAAGACATCATCGTGGTGAGCTTTACGATATTACCTTTTATGCGTAGAGATTTTCTCTCAAAACTTTTAGAGTGAATGATTTGCTCTAGCAAATCAGTTAGCCAAGTTATTTCATCTTTTAAGAAATGGATTTGATTATGTCTGATCTAAGCTCTGTCTTTATCTTTCATGGCTTGGACTAATATTAGTTTTGTAAGAAAAATGAACTTTCAAAATGTATTTTGTATTTGTTTCCTCCCTCTCATATAAAAACTTAGTCTAACCTATATAAATAAAAATATTCATAAAAAATATGTAGCTTATTGGATATGGAGTAGCCCTTTTGTAAGCAGTAACAATAGTTCTCGAATCTTTTAGGGCATATTTCACTAGTTGGATCGTCTTGTTACCTATCTTTAAAATTTCATGACTTTTTCAAGATTTCACGCACATTTGGCCAATATATTATGATTATCAAGGAGAAACTATATTGGAAAGTTCTATCTTATCCACTACTTACAAGGGTGAGTTAAATAACTAAATTGGTCTTAAAAGGGTCGTTCGTTGTGTAGTTAATATTCTCAATAGGCTGAATCGAGGCCTACAAGACATAAAAAGTATAAATAGGAGCAATGCCACATCGGCTACCAATCACAACTAAGTAGATTATCCATGAGAGTTTGGTGATTTCACGAGTGTTACCCGAGGTAAAGACTATCAGGACACCATTGGTTTCCCATGCTAACTTAAAGCAATGTGTGTGATAAGAGTGTTGTGTAGTGGGTGTGTGAGTACAACTTCATATTCAATCTAGACAAATCAATAAAAAGTTACAGTGCATGAAATGAAAGCACACAAAAATTAATCAAACAAGCATATATATATATATAACAAAGATACAAATATCAAATCAAATAATAACAAGCAACAAATACACATTATCAGTTCAGGAAGACAAGTACAACAAAGGTATTCAAAGAATGCATCAAAGCACAACTACCACACTATCATTGAAAAACAAACAAAAAAATCTTAGCCTTAAACTAAGTCCCTAGTGAAGTCTTTATTCTATTATAAGCAACAAACACACATTATCAGTTTAGGAAGATAAGTACAACAAAGGTATTCAAAGAATGCATCAAAGCACAACTACCACACTATCATTGAAAAACAAACAAAAAAATCTTAGCCTTAAACTAAGTCCCTAGTGAAGTCTTTATTCTATTATAAGGGGTATCTTAACCAATTATATATAAAAAGAGTAAAAAAAAATAAAAAAAAATAGTTACCATCTAGTTTTATGATAACCAGAAAACCCTAACTAATCTTTAAAGGTTCTAGATAAGGAGTTGATTATATAACAGAGAAGGTAACAACCATCTTATCCTACCTTAAGATAAACTACTTTGTGATTGTTTTCAATGATAAAAGGTACTTATTGTGCTTATATGCTAAGAATTTACCTTAATTGCTATATGTGGTTTTATTATTAAGAAGTTAAATATTATTATGACTTAAGACAATGATTTGTGACCTCAATCTGATAACAAGACCCAATCCTCAGTTTTAGAATA